>NC_056733.1:1355164309-1355228687 GCF_019279795.1 Protopterus annectens | reverse complement strand
ATGCACAAGTAGTTACCAAAATGTATATTTTTTTAAATAATGGTCAAAACATACACTCCGCTCTCCAACCTATATTAATCTTTATATATGGCTCAGTAAAAACAAGCCTACCACTTCATGGCAGCGTAGTAAACCACTGTGAAGGACAGAATGATAAAAAGCAAATGGCTACCATTTTATTAATGCTCACTAAATATAGCTTTTGTGTTTATTTAACAAAAAATAAAAGAAAAAAAGAAATTAATTAAAAAAAACCTCAACTAGCAAGTAATTCCAGCTGGAATAAAAATGTTGGAAAAATAAGCAATAATGCAATTATGTATATGCGGGGGAGAGTGCTTCTGTGCATGCACATTTGTGTGTGTGTGTGTGTGTGTGTGTGTGTGTGTGTGTGTGTGTGTGTGTGTGTGTGTGTGTGTGTGTGTGTGTGTGTGTGTGTGTGTGTGTGTGTGTGTGTGTGTGTGTGTGTGTGTGTGTGTGTGTGTGTGTGTGTGTGTGTGTGTGCCAAGAGAAACAGATCAGCTAAGAGACAGAGAGAAAGAAAGAAAAAAAAGACAGTGGGCAGGATTCACGATGGCTTGCATGTAGTCTAAGAGTCGTGTAAGACTCCATGCAGCCATCGCGATCCAGGAACAGCCCGAAATCCCATGTAAGAGACCAGCTAAAATGACTCTTACACGGGCAGGGCATGGATATGCTAATCACCTCACTTGCAGCTGAAAGGCATGCAAATGAGGTATATTAGCGATAAGAGTCGTGTTAGGTGCAGAAATGTACTCAGTTCACAACTCAGTACGTTACTGCAAATAACACAACGGAGCCATGACACCTCCAAATAAAGTGTGCAAATGTTGCAGTCAGAATGCCAATGGCCAAATATGTGGCCATTGGCATGGTAACCTGATGCAAACATGAAATAAAATATATATATTTTTTTTCGGAGATCGGTGAGGTTTAAACGCAGTGCAGCCCCGCGCAAACAGGCTGCGCTATATAAAACAGAAAAATAAAGGTTTGAAACTCACAAATGTGGGTTTTATGTAATGCATGGATTTGCAATGCAGGGACTAGCAGACCAAAAACAACATGGCCACCGTCTAGTGGTTGCTAAGGGGGGAAGCTGAGGGTAAGACATGTAACTAAGCATTAGTAGGCAATCCTATGTAAATGAGTGGTAGGATAGTGAATCACACTGTCACATAGCAAATGAGCACATTCCATGTAGTGTAAGAGTTAGATAAGGGGGAGTAACAGAGGTGACATCACGGGGGGAATGTCAGGAAGAAATCAAGCTCATTGGAGCAAAGTGGTATGTGAAAGATGTCAATCACACAGCACAAAAAGAGGAGTGTCAACAGATAAGAATGGGAAAGTCAAGAAATGGAAGGTGTACACTGTGGCCAACACCAAAGTTTCTTGCTGTACGTGCATGTGTGCGTGTGCACACTGGGAGGCGCTAGTAAGACAGAGTGCATGCGTGTAAGGCAGAGTAAGCATGTAGGAGCCTGTTTAAAGATCTGTAAACCTGTTTGCACTGGTGCGCGTGCGTTTTAATCCAAATAAGCAGATTCTAGTCCATGTAAGCATGTTTGCACACGTGGTAGCCACTGTGAGCATGTTTTCACTGATATGCATGCTGCTCCCCCCTGAGGAAACAGAGAGGAAAAAGGAAGCAGAAGAAATAGTAGGAAACTAGCAGGGAATACTTGTAGAGGTAGCAGGTGAAAACAATTAGAAGCAGGCAATTACACAGGCAGAATACAAGCCCAGGCAAGCACTTAAAACACTGCAAACAGCATTGCAGTATGCTTCTCTCAAGAGACACTGCAAGACAGAAGTAAGCTAGTAGAAGTGAAAACTGAAAAAGCTGCACTCAGACCAAACATGCTAGGGGCTGCCATAGTTGTCATAAGGAGATATAGGAGACTTGCTGAGGGTGGTGACAATGGAAATGCTGCCAAACAACCCACAGTGAGGAGACGGAGAAGAGTGTACAGGCCCAGGGTCACCTGGGTTACATGAGCTGGAGATAGTGGAGCGCTATAGAGTGGACAGAGACCTCCTGCAGCAAATTGTTGAGCTGTGCAGGCCACGCCTTACACACAGAACCAACAGAGGGGAATCCATCCCAGTGGAAACCAAGGTATGTGTTGGCCTAAGAATACTAGCAACAGGTAACATCCAGAGACCAACTGGTGATGTGATGGGGATATCACAGGCATCAGCCTCCAGGGTACTGCACCAGTTCCTGGATGCCATGTCAGCACATGTCAGTGAGCATGTATATTTCCCCAATGCCCGTGAGGTATTGGCCAGCAATATGCGTCTCTTCCAGCAAATAGCGGAATACCCTGAGGTAGTGGGTGCAATAGACTGCATGCATATATGCATCAAAGCACCAGCTGGTGAGCAGGGTAGGGCCTACATTAACCGCAAGGGCTTCCCCTCCATCAACTGCCAGGTCATGTGTGATGCCCAGGGCATAATAATGAATGTGTGTGTTGGCTGACCTGGGAGCTACCATGATTCCCATATCTGGCATTTGACACAGCTGTACCAGACATTTGCCAATGGGGACATCCCACATGGTCACCTAGTGGGGGATGCAGGTTATGCACTGGAGCCGTGGCTGATGACACCCATCAGAAACGCACACACACCCGAACAGGAATGCCATAATGAGGCACACGCACAAACACGTAATGTAATAGAGCGTGTGTTTGGGCTGCTTAAGTCACGGTTCCGGTGCCTGGACACATCTGGTGGAGCCTTGCAGTACTCACCAACTACATGTACCCAAATTGTCATGGTATGTGCTATGCTACATAATATGATTCTGTGAAAACAGCTGCAGCAGGACCAGCATAGAGCCGGGACAAACAGCCCCCCACCATTGCCAAGGCCATCACAGGCAGAGCCTGACTTGGAGGAGGAACAACCTGAGCCTGCCCCAGTAGGCAGAAGGAGGTGTGCCCAGTATGCCCTGGCCTTGGCAAAGAGGCAACGCATAGCACATACACTAGCTCAGTAGGAACCCTGTGAATGATACATCTCTCTGACTCACTCATATAGTAACAGGGACGCCTAACATGACACAACCTGCTCTCAAACATGTACAGGGAGTGTAGTATGTGCATCCGACAGAGGCAGCCCTGCAGCACAACCTAAGGCATGATTGCCTTGTGTTAAGCAATGTAACACCATATAGTATATGCAAACATGAAGACCCAACCTAACATCTCACCCTCACCAAGCATGATGCCATACTATGAAGACAACAAGATCAAGTACAATAATTGGCTGAGGTATTGCTGTTAGCAAGGGGGAACACATGGCTGACAGCCTGGGCTGACATGCTGAGCAACACATGATGCCCCACCTGCTAGGGATGGCACGCACCCAGCACACCTGGCTGTGTGGATACTGGCAAAGGCTGTTGTCAGCCCCACTGTGCCTGGAATAGGTAAGTCTGGAAACACAAACCCACCACCATGGGTAGTA
The DNA here is from genome assembly GCF_019279795.1 of Protopterus annectens. Lineage (NCBI taxonomy): Eukaryota > Metazoa > Chordata > Ceratodontiformes > Protopteridae > Protopterus > Protopterus annectens. The sequence continues at coordinate 1,355,225,186 of NC_056733.1, read as the reverse complement.
CAAAGGATAATAACCTGGATGTAATGCTACCCAACGCCAGAAGTCTAACCTGCAAGGTGCATGCAGATCAAACCCACCACAGCATGGAGAATGGTAATAGGTGTTCTGTAACAGAAACCTGGGCAAGGCCCAGAAGAGCACCCTAATACTACCAGGTTATGCCTCATACCATGCTCTACAGCTCCAAAACATGGAACACATGACAATAGGAGTGTGGCTACCAGTAATTATCAAGGATAACCACACCCCCAGGTTGGTACCACAGCAAGAAGCAGCATGGACTATCCATGGGCAAGTAACACTGTCTCAAACTGTGTACCTGTTTGAAGCCTGCTACAGACCACACACACAAACCCAGGTACCCCAGCCAGCCTTCCTGAAGACACTGCAGAGTATGAATGTCTCAACAAATACCAAACAAGGCACACACAAAGTATGACATAGGTGGCAATCTATTATGTATGGAAGAAGTAATCAGGGACCTAGGGACACAAGTGGACGGTAACCTGTCATGTGACACTCACATTGCCAAGGTGGCCAGGAAGACCTTCTATATTGCCCACCTTAATATGAAAGGATGCACATGTAGAGCTAGAGAGGTCACTGTGCCCCCATACTCTTCTCTTATCAGGCCCATACGTGACAACAATGCCCCAGTTTGGATGTACCTTACCTTACACCAGTAGCAGTCAGAAAGACCCCAAATGTACCCCACCAACAGGATAAAGGGTCCAAACATTGGACATCTGCAGCCTGGCTGAAGAAACCACAGACCTATTCAGAAGCATACTGCACAGTCAGAGGTGATGTATGCCTGATGTACAAGGCCATGTCCAATCCAGAATGAATGGACATGCTCCATTGCAGAAACCCCAAATCCAGCAGACAAACCACAGTGAGATATCTGAACCTCCACACATAGATTAATAGGATGTGCTGGAGGGACAGATCCATAACCCAGAGGCTCCTGACACCCTGGAATAGAATCCCAGTCCATGATAGGCTGAGCTCCACACACAAACTCAACAAGAGAAATCCGGTGAAGTGCATGGGAGATAGTAGGTGTACACTGGGGCCATCCCTGTGTCACATCTAGGAAAGTAAACCCTACACGGGCATAATATGCACATTGCAAGGGGTGTTGAGACCCATACACAGTCTGTCTGTGCTCAAACAAGGCCAGGGCAGATAGCCTAGTATGAACCTATGAATCTATGATGATACAAATTGTGCAGGACACAAAGGATTATCACACAGCTGTCCTACTTGATGGTAGGAACCATGGTGATAATCCACAGATATGCTCTGCAGCACTCTAATATCACAAACAATACACCAAACCCACACACATTGCCAACAGCCTACCAAACAGATTCCTTCCAAAGTCCCCACCAGCACCTAACTGCCAAATATCTATCCCAGGAGAGTGCTGGCCCCCTGACATTGCAGATGCTGAGGTAACAGCCAGCATCCACAAAGCACAGCACACAGCATCAATGGTACCAGATGGTGTCCTGGGTTATGTCCAACAAGTACTGTAAGAAGAATGGAACAGCAAATAGCATTACTGCGCACTGTCAGTCCTACCACAGGATATGTACCCAAAGAGCAGTGTACAGCAACAGTGGTCCCACACCACAAAGGGGGTGCCTGAATGGATACTGCAAACTATCACCCCTCAACCCGACTATCTAGGTTGGCAAAGTAATGGAGAGGATGATCATGGATCCCATGAATAACGAGATTGGGTACCTACAGACATTGGACCCTATCCAGTGTGGCTGTCATAGGGCAGATCCTGCCCCTTACACATGTCTGACTCATGTTGTGGGGAATGTTGATCACACAGCCTATCTGGACATTGCTAAACCCTTCCATACAATACCCTAGTTGGCGGTACAGATAAGCTCACCAGCATAACTATAAACCCCTATGCAAGTAGATGGGTTGCAAACCAGCTCAAGGACAGAACTGACCTGGTAGACATGCTGCAGCCATGGCAGACTGCAAACCAGGTACAACTGACATCCCACAATGCATGGTCCTGGGACCTCTCTTGTATGCTATATATGTCACATAAGGTACAGGCCAACATGGAAGGACTCTGTCTGAACAGGTTCGCAGAGGACTACAAACTGGCCACCATATTGGACCCTCCAGCTTACACAAGCAACCTACAAAAGGCACACATAGAAACAGACAAGTGGTGCCACAGCCATAAGAGACCTGGGGACACAAGGTGATAGATATCCTGCATGTGACAACCATGTGTCTGTAGTGGTTACAGAAACATACCATATGCCCACCTAATCATGAAGGTAAGCACAGTTTGGTTAGGGTAGGTCAATGTTCCTCTCCAGTCATCCATCAGTAGCCTCACAATTGTGTACAATGGCCCTCAGGGATGTACCATAGCAGACACCTGCAGCAACTGGAAAGACCACACAAATACCCCACCAGGAGGATCGCAGAGCTGTAACAGATGCCATGTGTCACCATACTGCCTGGCTGGAGGTGAACTGTGCCTGATGTATAGAGCCATGACTAACCTGGTATCAATGGACATTTGGCACCATGTAAACACTGAATGCTGGTGACCTATGCAGCTGACAGGCCTGAACCCCAGCACAGACATAAACAGGACATGCTGTACCAATTGGTCCATAACCCAGAAGCTCACTCCACTCATGACTAAACTCCCACTACAGGATATCCAGGGAGTCCCTCAGTGACTGTCATCCAGAGGAATCATGATGACTGGATGGGAGATGGTAAGTGTACCCTGGATATCACTTGTATGTCACGGGTAGACAGAGGCACAGCACACTAACCGTGACATATGTCATGGCAAACACCAGTAAATGTGTGTTGAAGGACAAACACTCTCTGACTAGCATTACAAATGGACTAGGGCACATGGCCATTGTTTGTCACTGTCCACACAAGTTGTGGAATACATTAACAATGTCGGACAATCATGTACTATGCTGTCCATATCTGAACAAAATGCAACATGGTCATATCTGCACAACTGGCCCTCAATCAGTCTGGTGTCCTCACTAAAAATATTACAAGCAGTGATAGGACTGAAACAGATTATACTGTCCACCACAGTGAAAGTTCTGCACCAGTACACTATATGACAATACAACTGTTTGGTCAGCAGGAAAGGATGATGACAACTGTATGCAAGCTATCCCATGGTGACCCTGCAGGCACAACATAATGCCTGTTAGGTTCAGACACAAAGCAGTTGGGCAGTAAGAACACAACCTGATGTCCAACACTCAACTGTGCATGTGATATATAGATGGCATCCACACACAAACAGAAATGTGGTGGTCCACAGATCCCAACATAAGGAAAGGTCACACTGGGCATGCTCGCACACTTAGATAAATGAGACGTGGCAGTCAAGAAGCCATACAAACTGTGAACTGGGCATGCTCACACACTTAGGCCATGTCACAGTTCAGCAGTTGCACTCACATATTTGGCATTTCTATGTGTTAACACAGGAACCTCCCACAATATAGACATCTGCCCAGTGCACACAGTGTAGTTACCACAGAGACATAAGTAAAGTACTGGATCCCACTCATATGCAAACATCTCCCACAGTACACACATTGTTTATAGAGATAGGGAAGGCTATGGCAATAAAGACCCACAAACATTATATGAGCAACAGATACTTGCATCTGACAGGTAAACATATGGCCGTAGGGTGCAATACCTGACCGTTGTCCCTAGGGAATACAGAAGGCTATCCACAGTGTATTTGGCATCTGCCTCCACAGTACAGTAGGCCACTGTGCCTGTGCAAAGTTAATGCATAGATATGCTCTCCCCTGTACTGATGGATAGTAACAGATGTACATACCTCTTCATCCATAATGATGTCAGCACACTATACATATGTCAGGAGCAGAAATTACACCCAATAATGTGAACAGCGCACTCCGCTACTGCGTCTCTAACAAGTGTCATAACATAGGTAGGGGTTTGAATCCTGCAAGTGCTCAGTATGTGTATGGGGGAGTAGTGTGTGCAATTCCATGCGTATAAGAAATGTCCCTTTTGGCAACTATTACTACACAACACATGCTGCATATTCCACTGTCTAAACACTGATGATGTCAGCACCCTATAAGTACAGCAGGAGAAACCAATCCCCCCAGTAATGCAAATAGTGCGCTCTGCTAATGTGTCTCTCACAAGTGTCATAATATAGTTAGGTAGTGATTTGAATCCTGCAAGTGTACAGTGTGTGTGTGAATGTGTGTGGGGTAGTAGTGTGTGCAATTCCATGTGTAAGAGAAATGTCCCTTTTGGCAACTATTACTACACAACACATGCTGCATATTCCACTGTCTAAACACTGATGATGTCAGCACCCTATAAGTACAGCAGGAGAAAGCAACCCTCCCAGTAATGCAAATGGCACACTCTGCTACTGCGACTCTCACAAGTGATTTAACATAGTTAGGTAGGGGTTTGTATCCTACAAACGCCATGTGTATTTTTGTCACACAGTTTGTCCATGTGTGTGGGGTGCTGTTCCCAATATTGCACGACATACATTATATCAGTAATGTCAATGCACACATGATGTATGTGTGTGCCACCTACACATATGTACCTGTGAACTGCAAGAGTTCACATGTCCGAAGCCTGCCTCATGTGAATACATGGAATATGCATCAGACAGCTGTATGACTGTGGTGTTCTGTGCAGGGGCTGCATGTGGTATGTGACTATACAGTGAGGTTTGTAGATGGTGTCATCCCACCAGCAAGGGATACATGACTGGTCTGGAGCATATAGTCCACATGTTGGTGATGAACAGGTGCAGCATGTTGTCACCCCTTGTGGGAGTTGTAACAAGTTGTTCCATAGCAATGCAGGGAATGAATGATAAGAACCCTTCAGATAGGGTCTTGCAGCTAGAGTAATGCTCACACTCTATGTTTGGGTAGTTGCAGTACAACCATATAATGGTGTGTGTAGAGACTGACATATTCCCAGTGTTGTCAGGAAGGCCAAGTGGGTTTCCTGGGTATGGGAGTGTGGTGTGTGCCAGGCTATGAACCTGAAGGCAGTCTAACCCACTGTGAGTTGCACATGGAGAGGCTCTGATGCTTTGTGCAGTGCCACCAACCTGGGGGTGTGTGTATCTGAGGTGCCTTTGGAAACATCCCCCCTGTTCTGGTTTGGTACATGTGTAGGGGATGACAAGCATGGTATCAGGAATGACCTGGCACTGATGGTGTGCACCTGGGAGCCTTGTACAAGGAGTCTGTTACTGCACGGATATTGCTGTACCCATGCTAAGGACAGTTTCCACTGCATGCATCTTGAGGTTTACACTGCTGCTGTTGAGTAGCATTTCTATTAGTGTCCTATCCCATGTGATACCTGTGTAGGTGGCTATGTAATGTCAGCCTTGCATACAAAGGCACTATGTGTGTAGCAACAGCCTCTGCCAATATACAACAGCCCATGGGTGACAGGTGCAAGTTGTCCCAAGCAAAGCAATGTGGCTTGTCCAGCATGTAATCACACACTGACAGGCATTGGATCCCCTTTGAATGTCATTGAAACATACATTAATTGCAGAAACTGATGATCCTGTCTACATATTGTGGCAGCATTCTTGGTGAGGGTGAGATGCTACTCAAGACCAGGGTCATACCAGCCTGTGCCACAAGCTCAGAGAGCCCCTCTATGTCCCCTAACATGTAGTCCAGGGAGGTGCGTCAGAGGTCATACACACTGGCACAGACAATGACTGAGTCATACTTCTACATGCCTTGGAGTGACCGGTATGCTTGTGTTATGTGGTGGATCATAGTGCCCGACGGGCAGCTCAGCATGACCATCACCTTGTTCAGCCTGGGAGCAGGACCTCAGTGTATGTGATGATAGAGGTACCTCATACAACTGTAGCAGGTGTGTTGTCAAGCCGTATGGCCTGTGACTGTTTGGCACACAGGCTTTGTGAGCAATGTGTTGCATGTGCTCTGCTCTGGCTTAATGTTTGCTTGTGTGTCTGCTTTGCAGGTGTCAGCTGCTCAGGCAGGATGCTATTCTGAGAGTCCAATAATGTACCTGTGTGTTTCTGTGTTTGGATTGCGGTCGTGGCAGGTCTATGGGAGACTGGTACTGCATTCACTGTAGTATCCCACTCCACCTGACAGGGAATGCCAGTGCTGTGTCAACAGAGTTTAGCCCCCAGTTTGGCTATGTGGTTGCATCTCTCACATGTGTTGTACGTGTATGGGAAGGGAAGAGGGTTGTCTGTGTACATGAGGCAGCTGTAACATTGCCACATGACTCACAGATTCACCAACTGGACCTGAGAGTAGATCGACAGGTGACCTTTGCACATGCTACCATAGCATTGTGACTCCAATACTAAGTAATGACATATAGGGCCAATGGGGAACAAGGTACTCAAGGTGACTATGTGAGGGTGCAGTGCTCCTGATTTGTTAGTGCTGGCATATATGAATGCTGTCTTGAGCAAATGCGAGGTAAGTCATATGCAATGTGTTACAGGCAAGCTACATGCAAACAGGACAAACAGTGACGTTCTGTCAAGTGACACATGGACATCAGTACAGTAAGCAATACAGATGTCACTAGGGATCCACAGAGGCACTGTATATCTGAACTGCAGGTGGAATCAGTGTTTCAGGAACATAACAGGCAAACATGCATACAAACAAAGCTACAGTCAGCAGGCCTGTATGTAGACTATGCTACAACAAACAAGGTGTACGACTTCCAGTAGGTAACAGTACATATATGCAGGCACTATAAGCCAGTACCCAGACATTCACAGGTCAGGCAGGCTGGGTCCAGCCACCCACACAAGTGTATAGACCACGTACCTTCGTAATGTTGAATAACTGGCCTGATACCCAAGTGCTCATACCTGTAATAATACACATGTCAAATAACAGACACTGAGCCCTCACTCAGCAGTCCCAGACTTAGTATGATGTATGCTACCTGTCCTGGCACCACAGTATCCTTGACATGTATGGACACTCTCCCTCCTGTCATAGTTAGTTCTGTGTTTTGGTGCTGTCATGCATGGTATGAGGTGTGACCTTGTAGTGCTAGTGTGCTCTTGTGAGCCTTGAACCTGTTGTGTAGTACTGCACAGATATCAACATCCTGAAACATCCACATTGCAGAGTCGTGTGTGGACAGCATGCAACTCGCAGTTGACGTGACCATCATTGAGTATCAATATGTACATTGTTGTATCCCATGTGCTACCTATGTAGGTGGCCATCCCTTGACAGCTTTACCACCAGTATGCAAAGATGTGCAGACAGAACACTGTGGTAATTACTATGGGTGTACAAAACAATACAATGACATTCATACTGTAACTGCATCAGGCATGCTGGTATATACCCACAATGATATCATTACACTGTACTGTTGTCAACATCATACTATTACAATACGTCTATGTAGTCACCCTGTGCATCAGCACCATGTTAACCTGTTCCTACACTGATTTTACAGATTGCAGGGGTGGCACAGTTTCATCATATGCACAGGGTGTGTACCTGGTATGCCTGAGTCTGCCACTGATATAACCAATTGACATGTCTGTGTGTGTGTGTTGGTGAGGGAAAGCAGTACAAGATGGGGCAATGTTGATGCAGTGTGTGCGTGTATGCGGTAGCCCTAGGTGTTATCACTTTGCATGTGTGTATGAATACATACAGTTCCACCTCATGGCTGCCATATACAGGTGTTTGTGGACAGCCACAGACTGTACCTGCCAGGTCATACAGATCACTGTCTGTGGCCACGGACACGGTACCTGTGCCTGGCAGGGGTGCTACGGACCATATCAGGTACTAAGCCAGACTGGGTACTGTCATCAGAAGCAGGTGGTTGGTGACTGGAGACAGGTCCCTGTTGGGACTGTCCAGCGCCACATGCACGTGGTCTCCTGGGGTGGTCTGATGACAGCACAGACCCAGCAATGTTGGGGCTGCTGCTGGCACTATCGGCCGCGGGCCTGTTGTCATCCGCGATGGCTGCCAGCTGCTACTGTTGCTGGCATACGGCCATGTTGATGCCTTAACTGTCCACCATTGCCCTGGCTCATGGACATGTAGCTGTGGAACAGATCTAATGTGTCCCCCCAATGTCTGTCAATGACCTCAGTGAAGTTACGGATGGCAGCCGCAACATCAAGCATACTGTCACTCATGGCTGTGCGACATGCTCTCAGCTCCCTCAGACCCTGTCTGGTGTACCCTTCCATATGTGACTGTGCCTGCATTACAGCCCGAAACATTGCTGAGGTTGAAAGACCTCTGTGGGCATGTCTGACAGGGGCGGTACGCCCACGGATGCTCCCATGAGAACCCCTGGACGTCTGCCTGTGTGGTACCATGTCAGGACCCTGGCCATGACTGCTGTGTGGGGATGCATGTGCCACTGGTAACACATTACCCTGGTCAATGCCCACTGTATCCTGTCCATCACCTAGGGACATTGGTGACAAAGGATGTATTGGCAGGATGACTGTGCGCATTGATGGGGTCGACAGCTGTGTAGTGTCAATTGGCTGACCAATGATGGACCCTGGCACACTTACTTGTGCCATTACACAGGTATCATCATTATCACTATCCACAGCAGCTGATTCAGGTTCCCTGCTGCACAACACCAGAGCAGCACCAGAACCTGTGAGAGTAAGACAGGAAACACAGTTTACAATGTGTACACAATGTCACCACTGATAAACACATGCACACATGCACATATGGGCACATGCACACATGCACACATGGGCACATGCACACATGCACACATGGGCACATGCACACATGCACACATGGTCACATGCACACATGCACACATGCACACATGGGCACATGTACACATGGGCACATGCACACATGCGCACATGCACACATGTGCACATGGGCACATGGGCACATGCACACATGCACACATGCACACATGGGCACATGCACACATGCACACATGGGCACATGCACACATGCACACACCTCAGTATATGAGATATCAACCCACAGACACAAACACACCTGCAATTAAACACATAGCACTACTGCTTCAGCCTATTATTACTATTAGTATCAAGAGTATTGAAGGTAATGGTATTACACACTCACCAGCATGGATAGGCTGCCTTGCTGTTACACCAGAGGGACCTGCAGAAAAGAAACATTTATTGTCAGTGGGCACAACTGTGCCATTGATACTGTGGGCATGATACAGTTCAGTAGTGCAACAGTTAGCTTCCACAGGTGTACTGCAGATATTGAGGATATCACTCTTGCACAATAATTACCAAGATTACAGCTACAAAACGAGGACACACCTCAGACATGCATAACCTAACAGTGTACAGAATGGTCAACTATACACATGGCATGTTACCTGCACGCTCCGGGTCCTGCTGCTGTGTGGCTCCAGCCTCCATCATTACACATGTATGCTGCTGCTGTTGCTGTTGGGCTGGAGCCACAACACTTAGGAGTAGTCCCTCCAGTCTGGTGAGGGGGGGAATGTCTAGACACCCCACCACCTGTGGCAAGCTGCTGCCTGTGGATATCCGACGCATGCTGATGGACATTTCTAATTAAATTACTGCAGTGATGACATACCTGCTCATATGTCCAGTTATGTGTGCCTATGTCATTTACCCGATGGACCAGGTCTTGCCACAGTGCAGCCCTCTCCTGCTGGTTCTGGCTGGTGCGGGAAAAGAGTACAGTGAAATCCCGCACCAGGCTCTGGTGTATCTCCTCCTCCTCTGCAGCGGAGTAGACAGGGTTTCACTGGTGAACCATAGCCCTGAAAAGGAGAAGGAAAATATGTCAGCAATATCTGTCAGCAAACTATGGCACACATAATACACATAATACAAGACTGCAGTGATATAACTTAAACACCATATATAGCATCTGTCTGTCTATTGGGGGATACACATGTAAATGACCAGATATCAGTGCTCATCCGACAACTGTGCAACAGTACCTGGCACACTCCATATGACAGACTAGTATGCTGCAGCAGTCAATACACTGTTTCAGGTACAATACACAACCTCACACTGGGGGTTTGTATCAAGGTACTGTATGGGGAACATTATCAGCCCATGCACTGCACACAATGCATGTTACATATTTCACTGGTAATGCACACTACTCTTACTTGCCATAACCCTACCTACACCACAGTGACATACAGGGTAACACAGCACAACATATGGCAATGTAGTATGTGTTGATCCCAATACCTCACACACCTGTCTCTGGCCTCACACCAAAGAAACACACTACCATGACAGACAGACAGTCATGGTGAGCAATCACACCAGTACACAACATGCACCCAGTCACTAGCACACTCATTCCACCTCACATATTTTGTTTGCAATGTGTTCATGGGTGTGCATTGTGTCTTAGGTAGGTAGTGTGCTTTAGGCCCTGGGCCTACAGCAGCATACTGTTATGCTACCCTGCCCCTTGTGACACATGTGTTATGATCGTACCTGCTCCTTACAAACAGTTACACAGGGTGACTCATATGGCATATTACCTATCTGCATAACATTCAGTAGGGGTATGTCTGACATCTACTCATGGGGAGCCTTGCTTCTTAATTCTGTGTGGTCTACTACAGGGTATGTCGTATCTGTGGGTAGGGTCCTGTACCTCCACCATGTGCTCTATACTGCAATGACAAGGACGACAGACATAGGTAATTTGTGTTGTGGATGTTGGAGGTGTTACCATGGTTGCTAGATATCCAGCAGTGGTAACCTTTATGTAGGTAGTCTGTGTGCGCTCTGTGGTCTTGTCAGTCACTATGCATAGGTATTGTGTTTGAGTGCATTGACACAGTTACTTGCATATGTCTGTGTCCTTCTCCATATCTGCAGCTGTCATGGGAGGTACATACCATGTAGGACATTGTGGGGTGTGGAGGGGTACAGTGACCTACATGCCCATAGCTGACACACCATGTCTGCTGACACATTCCATGTACAGGTATTACAGGACTAGTGTGCCACTGTGTATATCAATGTGGAGCCTATTGTACACTTGTTGCCCCTGTTCCCCCCTGACGCATGCAGTGGTGGGCAGGCATGCACATATGTGGTGGTTACTGGTGTCAGTGTTTTTGAATGGGGTATGGTACTCCAGTATCCACACTGGTGTTCACTCCATGCCTTTGACACCAGGCACCTGTTGCAAGACATCTGCACACATGTGCCTCACACAGTATATATATACATACATATATATATATATATATATATATATATATATATATATATATATATATATATATTTATATCTGTATATATATATATATATATATATATATATATATATATATATATATATATATATGTTTGTATATATGTATATATATGTATATATATATATATATATATATATATATATATATATATATATGTGTGTAGATATATACATATAGATGTGGGGAGAGAGGGGGAGAGAGTGAGAGAGACACACAGGGAGAGTGAGAGGGGGTGGGACAGACAGAGATAGATAGTCATATACAGACATATCTGTTGTCAGTCAGATCTATCTGTATATGTATATGTCCCTACATATATTTATATATGTATGTGTGTATTACATATATCTGTACGTACATATTCTACCAATCTCGATGTCTGTGCAGTAAGTGAGAACCTGGTTCAAGGCTCCTGAGAGCACACCAGCGGTACCAGGCTATACCCCGTATCATGCTTTTTGGCCCCAGGACTCGGGACAAAACAAAAAGGGAGGGGTGTGTCCATATTCATGAAGGACACCCACACCTCCAGGTTAGTGGCAACACATGAAGCATCACAGACCATCCAGGTGCAGATAACCACAGGCAAACCTGATATACAACTGGTAGCATGTTACAGACCACCCTCCCAATCTCAGGAACCACAGTCAGCCTTCCTGAAGACATTGGAGGATATGAATGTCCTACCACACACCATCATATTGGGAGACTTCAGCTACCCTAACATACACTGGGTGCATTATTCTACCCCAAACACCCTAGCCCAAAGGTTCCCAGAATTCACTAAGTCAAATGCAATGGAACAGCTAGTCACCTCTCCCACAACGGGAGATAATATACTAGACCTGATCATCACAAACATGGGGACAATGTGCTACACACCAGAAGTATACCCCTCACTAGTCACATCTGACCACAGACTAATCCCCCTGGATATACATATCCCACCTCCCCCACAACACAAAAGACTACAGTGGGAAACCTCTCACATGCTGACTTTACACTTCTTATAACTGAGTTGGTATACTTAATGCCCACTGGGCCAGTGGAAACTACTTCCCACAATGCAGACACCTTCACATATGCTTTCTACGGACATCTTCAAGAATGCATGGAGCATGCAATCACAAATAAAACCAAGACCCTCTCCACCAAGGGCAGGCATCATGTCTGGTGGACCCCAGCATTGAACAAATTGTATAACAACAGAAGGTAGCTACTGCACGGCAGAGCAGAATTCCATAGAGCTAAGGCATCTCTGATCAGCAGTAGTAGAAAGATACATTTTGTCGTACAAACATGCAAGGCTAACAATGAGAGGGACATCACTATGGACACTACAGATAACCACAAGGCCTTCTTCTGCTATGTTACACACCTGGGTGGGAACCCTCAGATATGTTCAAAGTTAGTTCAAAGTGACAAATGCTACACTGAACACACAGATAATGCCAACATTCTGGCAGACAGGTTCAGTGCAGATTTCTCCCCTCCCTCACCCACACATGAGGAATTACTTATCCCAGCTGACTGTAACCTCCATGTCATCTCAGATGTCCAGCTGGGAACCACTCTCAGCAAAGCTGTAAATACAGCATCAATGGGACCCGACGGTATTGCAGGTTGCATGCTACGTGAACTCCAAGAGGAGCTACACACGCACATTAAATGCTATTCAACCATTGCCTTACTACAGCATATGTATCTGGACACTGGCATACAGCAACAGTAGTCCCACTCCACACAGGAGGCACCTCTACAGACCCTGGTAACTACCGCCCCATAAGCTTAACCAGCCTGGTCTGCAATGCTATGGAAAGGATCATTATGGAACTCATACACAGAGACATTGGGGACTTAGACACTTGCTCCCACCCGGTTTGGCTTTGTAGAGGGCAGATCCTGCCTTATGAACCTGGTTGACCTTTTCAAATCAGTCACTGGAGCCATTGATGAGGGCACAGTGGTCCATAGAGCCTACCTGGACTTGCCTATGGCTTTCGACACAATACTGCACTCTGGCATCATAGACATGATCAACAGCTGAAATGTAAATCTATATGTCACAAGATGGGTTGCAAACCAGCTAATGGATAGAAACCCTACAGTCAAACTCACTGGTGCCATGTCAGACTCAGAGCCAGTCACAAGTGGTGTCCCACAGGGCTCTGTCCTGGGACCGCTCATGTTCGGCATATAATAATCAGATGTGGAAGCAGACATGGGAGGGTAGTGGCTGACAATGTTCAAAGATGACTGCATACTAGGCACCATAGTCGATACACCAGCTGACACATACATCCTACTGACAGGCCTCATGGACACCGACAACTGGTGCCAGAGTCATGGCCTTATACTGCATGCCACATAATATATACCCATACCCTTTTGGATGGACAAGGTACCCACATATTATCACATAGACAGTAACCCACTGAGTACAGACAAAGTAATCGGAGACCTGGTGACACTGATCGATACTGAACTCTCATTTGACACCCACATTGCCAAAGTGGTTGGATAGACTTCCTACCTTGCCCACCTTATCATGAAGGGATTCACATCCAGATCAAAAGGGGTCATTGTACCCCTATACTCCTCCCTTATCAGGCCCATGACTGTGTACTATGCCCCATTTGGTATGTACCTCACCTGGCACTTGCAACAGCTAGGGGGACCCCATAAGTACATCACCAGGAGGATCAAGGGTCTCCAACAACTTTTATATGCTGCCAGACTAACGTAACTCATGCTCTATTCCATAGCATACTGCCTATGTAGGGGTGATCTGTGCCTGATGTACTAGGCCATGTCCAATCAGGTATTGATGGACATGTTCCACCTCATACAATCCAAATCCATCAGAACCACAACAGCTACAGATTTAAACCTCAGCACACATATGAATTGGACATGCTGTAGGGACAGATCCATCACTAAGAGGCTTCCCATACTGTGGAACAGGATCCCAGTTCATGTTAGGCAGAGACCCTCACTGACACTCTTCATGTGAATTCTTGATGAGTGGATGGGAAATCATAGGTTTACAGCAGGGGTCATTTCTGTGTCACTACTAGACAGAGGCACAGGAAACTAATGCTATTATGTAGGGGGGTCTTCACTGTGTCACTACTATACAGAGGCACAAGTTTATAAATCTATTCTATACACTGTCTGCAGATAGCCTAGTACTAAACTATGACACTGTGAAACTATATATGTCTATGTATTTCTACATCCCTCTCTATCTATGTATACACATATGCATATTTTATATATACATACATATCTCGATATACATACGTATACACTTTATATATATATATATATATATATATATATATATATATATATATATATATATGTATATATACTCCTTTTTAGTTCCACATATGTATACACACAGTAACGTACTGCTGAACATCCATTACTGTACAACCTACTTGTACATTGTACTACAACCTACATTGCTATGTGCACATAGCTACCTGCACATACATATGTATGTAGAGCCTTCAGTGACAGTTGCAGTATGTCCCCAGCCCTATGCACATCTTCATATACATAGATACAGACCAATAACACATCTGGAGGGTTCACAGTATGTAGACTATTATAGTAATACTTTACATTACCTGTGTTTGTTGCAGCTGTTTGCGTAGGCTTGCAGTTACTTGGCCTGCTGTCAGCCTCTTTGTTTTGTTGTTACAGGTTTTTTTTTTCTCTCTTTCTCTCTTTCTTTCTTTCTTTCTTTCTCTCTCTCTCTCTCTCTATACCACCAGTGGGTGCAATGAAAGTATTGCATGTGTGGACTGGGAGTACAGGATGCTTTTGTAAGTATCTGCACATGTCCATGTGATGGCCTCTGCACCAATTGTTAGCCAGCATTTAGTAATTGCATGCAGCCTGTTGTGTAGTGATTGCAGTTCTCACTGTGATTACAGGACTGTGCTATAAAAAGGTCTGTTAGGTAGGTGTAGCCCTTTCAGATTATCACGGTGGGGACCATGCTGGTTTGCTGTGGACACTGTTCTGTGAGTGTAAGGGTTGGTATGTCTCTCATATTTCAGGCTGTGTTGTAGACACTGCAATGCATGTTGTTCTGTAAGCTGAGTATTCCTTCCTCTAGTGTCCTCTTCTCCGTGTGTATGTAAACTGACACCTACGACTAGTAATACTGTGTATATGGGTGTGTGTGCTTTCCTGTGGGGATTGTGGTGTAACTGGTATATAGCAGTGGCTCTTGCAATCTGTTGATATGGCTTCAATATTTGGCCTTTACATTCACTCCTTGTATGCCTGCTATGTGTCTTTCCTGTAATGTGGCTATGGCTTTCCTATTTTCTATTTACATTCACAGCTTGTAATGCTTGCTAAATCTGTTTGGGCAGCAATTCCCTATGTGTTTGTTGTGGTAGGGTGTTACTGCATGCAGTGTGGTCTGGCCATGGTGTGGGCCTTGACACTTACAAGGGTATTTGATCATGCTGCTGAGCAGGCCTCAGATACTCTCCGGTGCATCTTTTATCAGCCTCATGGAATGGTACATACCAGTGGGATACTACAATGACATATTCTGATATTCTGCAGTTGTGACTGTGGGTTATTTCAAGCATATGTATTACTACACCATTTGTGACATGCAGGTGGTGCATACCTTCAGTCAGTCATAGTTACCATTGCATGTGTAGTTACACCTTTCTGCCTACTGTTAGTACATTTGACAGGGTGTCAGTGGGGCACAGTTGACATTTGTTTTCACATCAGGGACATCCCTGTAACTCAGTCACAGTTGCTATGTCTGATCTCTTAACTATTCAACTATGGCAGTGTTTATCCTGCTCTGAGTATGTGTGTGGCTTGCCAAATGCTACTGTGACATTATTACCTAGTAGCTACCAACTAGCATGACTGTTTCTCAGCACACAGTACTATTTTACAAATCCACTAGATTTGACAGTAAATATACATGCCATGCTTTGTGTACTAGACTTGCTATATTCCCTTTACATTAATTCCTACGATTTTATGATATATTTCTTTCAGCACAATGTTCTTGTATAGCAGTCATGGCTTAGTGATAAGTCATGCAGACTAGTGTTTCCAAGGTCCTGGGTTTGAGACTAAGGGAGGTATTTTATGTTGCTGCTGAAAAAACTACAGGCCTTGTCATTCAGAGTGACTAAGGCACTTTTAAGCAGTTGTAAGCGGGTTAGCGCTGGTTTGCGCGGAGGTCACTCATGCGCACTGCCGCTTAGCTGTGCACACATGCTTAGCTAAGCACACAGAAGCGCACACCTGCTTACTACTGCTTAAAAGTGCTTACTCAAGACACTCCTGCTATTTTCTTTTAAAGAAAAGAAAATGGGGAGATAGGAAAGTGGTGGAAAAGGGGGCACAAAGAGGGTAGGACAGTAGGAAAACAAGCTTGGGTTTTGCAGGAGGGATGTAGGAAAGGCCCATAGCTGCCCATTTCTTCATCAGCAACAGCTGTGCATATGTTTGTAATTTGGTGTGAAATTTGAAATCTTCCACCCCTGAGAGAGGTGTGAGGACAACAATAATATTTGTTGTACAGCCAATTGTAATTGCCAGTTTACATGTCCAGCAGACATGTGTGCAAAATGGGCAGCTATGTATGGGGCATAATTTTTTGTGGGTACAGAGTGCCCTTTTTTTTTTTTTCAGATGAGAGTGGTATGTCAGGTACGGGAAGTCGGTATAGCTGGGGAGGTAGGTAGGGGAGGTTAACAGACAAGACAAACAAGACGCATACAGGGGTGGTGTATGACACATGTGGGGGGGTTACACAATTGACGGGGACGGATGTTTGGATATCTCGAGCCCATGAGCCCACAGATGACAACACTGGAACTAAGATCCCCACCCATGGGCAGTTGCCACTGTGCCTTCACTGCCCAGGACGGGGCTGTGCTGGGGGCTCTGTAGGCCAGGCAGCAGGCACGCCCGTGAGTTGTGCCACCCATGCCTCAAGCTGGTGTAGGGGCCCAAGGACAGCGTGCCGGATCTCCCTACGCACCACAGTCCAGACACTATGGAGGGTGAATGGATGTTCTCCTCCGGCCATGCTTGCAGAGGGGGGACGAGCCCCATCCCCTGCAGCACTTCCACCCGCAGGTGGCACAGGGCCACCAGAGGAGGGTCCAGCCTGGGTATTACTGCCAGGTGCACTCGCCAGCTGAGGTGGGATAGGTGGGTCCCCTGGAACCCGCCTTCCCTGTCATCCTATGTTTTGCATTATTTAGTGACAGTTTGGGTTAGTAACGTGCAATACCATTCACAATTAGTTGTAACAGCATGCATTAGTATTCCCATTAACCAAACACCCATAAATTCAAGCCGTTGAACAGCAAGCATAACACATGCATAATTTGAACAACAGTACACATTCCAACAACATGCAGGGTTGAGTGATGGCAACAGGCCATCAGGTTTGGATGTATGAACAGGGCACATGCATCAACGTACATGCAAATATGTATGAACCAACAGGACAATTGTCCAGGGATGTTAATTGTGAATACACATACCCATTTCACGTGGAATGGATTATTTGTGGTTATAGGGTAGGGTGAAGAAATATTTCATTAACATCTTCAAATACCTATACATATGCTGTACATTTCTACTTGCTGCAGATATATACACACTACAGGTCTGACTACAGTTTCCTATGTGACAACTTATTCAGGTTGGTGATAGGAATGTTACTGCTACATCAATATACATTTCATATGTATTCATACACATTCATATCTGGCTCTGTTCAGCTACATCATCCTGCTACATTTGCTTTATATGGCTATAGACAACTGTGGATGTTTGGTATTTCATACAACCATACTATCAGGATATTGCAAACTGAGAGCAACATATCCAAATTTTGGGACACACATTCCAGCTTCAGTACTTTTTTCAACACATGTTGCTGTTTGGTTCTGCCTGTCACATTCATTTCATTCTGTACTGACTGCAGTATACTTTATTCAGGAGTTATTACTACTTTATTGGTGGAGTCATACCTCTTTCTCACACTCTCTCACTTGTTTTATTTTTACAATTCAGGATGGTACTTAATTCTAGGCTTTATTGACATGTTTTACTTTTAGTTATAACAATCCTTTCCAACAGTCTCACTTGTGTCATGTTTCAGAATTTAAACAGGGATATATTTCACACATGTGTTTTACTCAGCTTCTGTAGCTGTACTTTTCAGCCTGCTGCAGGTTATGTACTATTATATTACAGGTGGAACATCTTTATTTCAGGCTTGTTTCATTTTTATTTTTGGATTACAGGCTGCATCACACTTTTGTAATCAAACAATACTTGCAAACTCTCTTACACTGTTACTTGCACTTTTTATTAATAAGTGACTACACTGCACTCTTTTGCAAGCTGTCATACTTATGTTTTTTTACAGTTACAGGGAGAGAATTACTGACCTGCCTGGTGGCGCAACAGCACCAGCCTATTGGCATAGGCTCGACGGTTTGCAGAATGGACACCTGCAGCTGCAATATAAATGAAGTAATATTGAAATACACATTTCCATAATATCAGCTAGGTTAATTTCTTACATAAATAATTACATGTAACTTACTCAGTAGTGGGGCGTTGGGCATTTGCCGGGCCTCCTGGATCCAACGGTTCAGTTGGTCCTGCTTCCGTCTCTTCAGGTCTGCATGGTGGTGACGGACCTGTTCACCAGTCCTTGGAATTCCTGTGGCACTGGTGAGATCATATGCCAACTGGTCCCACGCCTCAGCCCTATATGCTCCCCACAGGACCTGGCCCTACATGAGTTGGGCCTCATGATCATGGACGAGGAGCCAAACCATATATTTGGACTTCTCAATGCCCCACCTCTGTGCTCGGAAGCAACTACCCTCTCCTACACCTGCCATCCTGACTGCAAGTCGGTTCCACAATCGGTTATGCTGTGTATTCCCGCCTGTGGGGCTTATATATGCCATTTTTCCCGCAATTATCTGTGATTGGCCATTTTGGAATTGTATCAGCTTCACAAAACCTGCTTTGTCATGCTCCTTTTTCCATTCATTCCTATATATATGCTATTACTGCATTTCTAAGAGCAACTGTCATGGCTTAGTGGTTCAGTACTTTGAGTATGGTGCATGGTATCCTGAGTTCGAGCCTAGCCATTGCTTTTTATATTTTATGACTGTCTACACAGGCTAGGAGGTGTGTCTGTGTAAAGGCAGTTTTGATACAGCTTGCTCAACGTTGCCCGTCGGTTAGCTTGTTGGCGCGGTGCCCAGCTCCGCGCAAACGGGTCACACTGGCTTACACGTCGTTTGGCTGTCAGCATGCATATTACGCTCAGCTTAGCTACGGGCACACAGTTTCAGCGTGTTGGTATTCTGCTCAACCCCTGCCACTCCTTCTACACCTGTTAAACCACTACTCACCTACAGGCACTCATTTTACACCTGTTAAAACACTGCTCACCTACGAGCAGATATACTCAACTTGTTAGAGTGTAGCTCAGCTATAGGCACATCTGACATTTTTTTTTTTTTTATTATCTCACATTTCTTCAAAATACATGGCCCATTTCATTACATTTTACATAAAATATAATTTTATATATGTACATATATGTCAGGGAATTGTTTCGTGCTTATTTCACTAAAAATAAAAATTGATGTTGTGGGGGCTCGAACCATGACTGCCTCCTCTTCAGCCGACGTCTCTACCGCTACACTATTGCTTCTTGGTTTACTTTGCATATTTAGTTCTCATATGCTTTTCCACTGACTGCTAACTGTGGCTAAGCGCCGGGCACGCCCGCGCAAACAAGCGCACTCACGGGCAAACATCTTTAAAACTTATAAAAAATATAACATGTTCATTTTTACATTTTATGTTCATAGTCTGTGGGGGCATGTGTTGTGTTGTGTTTATTCACATTTACACAGACTCTGTCATGGGGGTTTACTTTCGGGACTTTTACTCTTCTGGGGGCATGTCTGTTTGCAGGGCTCGCCCTACGGACATGCCCCCTACTGTCTTACATGGACCGTGTTAACCTTAGATGTGGTTCAGCATGCCCTCATGCATATGCATGACATGCTGACGTCACACCGTTTAACTGCAGCCTCCGTGTAAGCCTTGTAACTCTTACACGGAGGCTTCGTGAATCCTGCCCAGTGAGTAAGTGAGAGAGAAACAGAGAGTATATGACTCAACTTCTTTGCTCAATAAATTTGGGCAAAGTCAACAATAATGAATAAGGAAGACCTGCACTTACAGTCAATTTTTAAATATGACACTAATTCATTTAAAACTGTATAAGAGCAAGTGGCTTTCCATCAGCACACATTGTCTGAACAATAAGAAGTATTAAACTATAATGTCTGGCTTTATTGACTGACTGTAATCTTCAATGACTGGCCAGAAAATTAAGCATTTTTCGGGAAGAGGGCAAAAATATAAGTGAAAATCAGAGATGTTCTCCAAAATAAAGGACAGTTGAATGTCAAAAATGTGTTACAATATCTGGCATTGTATGAATTATTTTCATTCGTATAATCACAATGAGGCATCTAAAGTGTAGTAAGTCAAGAAAGTGTCTGTAATTGCTGGGCACATGTGTATGTGTGTATGTGTGGGGGGGGGGGGACACTTCACAATGCCTAAATCTTGAAAGATCGAATTTTCTTATGACCGGGACCATATGATCGAACTTTTGGGATCCCGACATTGTGAATGGAGATCTGCATACAGCGTGGAATAAGAGATTTCCCTTTTCCTCATTGCAATGAGATCTCGAAGTTGGAATATTTAAATAGTGGGTGTGGGGGGTGCAGTAGTGCTTGCCCCCCTGCAGAAATATTTAAATTGTTGTTGTTTTTTTTGGGGGGGGTTGTTTTGGAATTTTGATATTCTGAAACATTGATCATATGGTCTCGATCATATGAAATTCGATGTTTCGGAATTTTGAGATTCTGAAGTGAATCCGTGTGTGTGTGTGTGTGTGCTTGTGTGTCTGTGTCTATATTTGCACGTCAGGTGTGTTTTTTCTATTTATATGTCTATGACTCTGCCTGTTCCTCTGCATGTGTGTGTGTGTGTGTGTGTGTGTGTGTGTGTGTGTGTGTGTGTGTGTGTGTGTGTGTGTGTGTGTGTGTGTCTGTATGTCAGTGTTTTTTCTATGTACATCTGTGACTCTGTGCCACTGTATGCATGTGTGTGTGTGTGTGTGTGTGTGTGTGTGTGTGTGTGTGTGTGTGTGTGTGTGTGTGTGTGTGTATATCTGTGTTTGCTGAGACACTAAATACTTATGTAACATATTTTGAATGAAAAATACTTCTTACAACAAGAGTTACGTATGTTACAGCAGCTCTGAATCGTATTTAATTTTAAAAATATGAAAAAATGTATATGCTAATAAAAACAATATGAAACAGTTTAACAGACAGCCCATTAGTTAAGGGTGAGTATTATACGAGAATCAAGACACCTTCCAGGGGTGGTGCAGTCTGGCACCACAACCCTAAGTGGACCATTATTTTCCCAATAATGCCTACCCTGTCAGACATTATTGGTTTCTTATCTTGTGTTTTCATATTTGTCATAAACATGGTACAAATTTAGAACTATATATAACAGTCCTGATTGCAGCACAAATTATTTAACTCAATGTGCTGTCCCAAGCTTCCTATGGTTAGTGCAGCCACACATCTATCAGAAAACTTGAGTTCCTCCTCTCACAATTTAGGTAAATAAGGAATTATACAAGCTTACATGGATGGTCACTTTGCAAGGTCATATTCCAGAAATGTCATTCACGTCATTACCCTGATCCATGAAGTAAGTCCTGTCTGGAAAGGTATACCTATAAAGTCTATCATATCTGTTATGGACCATTTACTATGGAACAGCATGCTTATAAATTCTGTTGTCAATACAACAAAAAGCCAGCTCTAGATGTCTATGTTAAATGTAAAACAATCATGTAGACTCAGTGCAGATTTTGCCTACAAATTCCAAAGCCTATTTGGATACAATCAATCTGACATGGAAACAATATTAGGGGCTGCTGTTGCTCTTATACAAGTTTATGCGCAACAGGCCCAACTCTATGTTGCTGCTGCTAATAGACCTCAGCCAAGAAGGAGAAGCGTGTTTATACCCCATTTAACTTTTCATGGTCTGCATGAGGTGGAAATTGTTCAGTGCTACAGGGTTGATAGAGACAC
The DNA here is from genome assembly GCF_019279795.1 of Protopterus annectens. Taxonomy (NCBI): domain Eukaryota; kingdom Metazoa; phylum Chordata; order Ceratodontiformes; family Protopteridae; genus Protopterus; species Protopterus annectens. The sequence continues at coordinate 1,355,202,600 of NC_056733.1, read as the reverse complement.
ACTACAGGAACTCTTCATCCTCTGTCATCCTCAACTGAGAGCAAGGGTAAATGGAGGGGAACCAATATTTGAGAAGTCTACGGTATGTGTAGCACTTAGAATATTAGCTACAAGAACCTTTCAGAGACCAACAGGGAATATACTAGGGGTTTCACAAGCATCAGCATCCAGGACCCTACATCAGTTTCTGAATGCTATGCTACAACATGTCAGTGCCTGCGCACATTTTCTCTGTACACTTCATGACAGAGCTACAAATATGCAGTATTTCTACCCTGTAGCATACTTCACTGAAGTGTTGGGTGCCATAGACTGCAAGCACATTAAAATCAAAGCACCACCCGGGGAACAGGGAAAGGTGTGCATAAACAGAAAGGGCTTCCACTCTACTAAACTGTCAGGTCATGTGTAACATCAAGGGTATCATCCTGAATGTGTGTACTGGCAACCCAGGTAGTTACCAGTATTCCCATATCTGACACAATTATCTGTATCAGAGGTTTTCTAGGGTGATATCCCATAAGGTAATTTACTGGAGAATGCAGTGTATGCACTTCAGCCATGGCTGATGACAGCCACCAGAAATGCACACCTACCCACCAAAGAATGCTATAATGAGGCATAGACTCAAACAAGAAACATCATAAACCATGTGTTTGTGCCACTGAAGTCACAGTTCCAGTGCCTATGTACATGCAAGGGAGGCATGCAGTACAATTCCTGTACTTGTGCTGAAAATTTCACTGTATGTGCTACCTTCATAATATTACCTTGAGAAAACAGCTTCAGCAGGATTACCAAGGGGAAGGGGGGCACATCCTACCACCAGTGGCAAGATAACCACAGCCACACACAGGTGAAGAGTTAGAGGGAGAACCACAAGCCACTGTGGGTGTAAGTAGACATAGACATGTACAATATGCCCTCACCCTGGCCAAGAGACAATGGATTGCACACATACTGACCACCTAAGTGGTGCAATTGTCATCCTGTGTACATACATATAATAAAATGGATGCCAGGCAATGGTCACAACATTTACTTACCCATGTAATGGCTGCGTACAACTAGCATTACACAGAGTCAGCCCCAATTTAAAACACTTGTAACTGCTGGACTATCAAGGTAAGTGTTGAACCTGGAATAGGAAAATAAATGGCTAATAATACAAATGAATTGCAGATCCTTGTATAATGTTACTTACTAAAGTATCTGACTTGAAGGTGGGCGATTTTTACAGTAATGACATCAATATGTGACAGCATTGACTTATGCCAATAGATGTGTTCACTATCAACTAATAGGCCACATGCATCAAAGATACGCACTTTAGAAAAACCTCTAAGAAAACAGTGCAATTTCCAAAAGAGAATCACAAACACATATATACTAAGCACTCAGTCAGCTCTACACCCTGAGCAGCAGATAAAAGACTTGTGTATCCCTGAATCCAAAAGATAGAAAATCAAGAATATGGTACAGTTACCATCATTTGCACAGGGTGTTGCTGGTGGGACAGCAGGCCAAGGCTGACACAAAAGATAGTGAGTGTGTATGAGTAAGACAGACAGGCAGGCAGACATTTGGAGAAAGTATCAAATGACCTCTGAGACAGAATGAGCTAAAAGTCTCACTAATGAACCATGCAATTGCTGTGTGTGTGTGTGTGTGTGTGTGTGTGTGTGTGCGTGTGTGTGTGTGTGTGTGTGTGTGTGTGTGTGTGTGTGTGTGTGTGTGTGTGTGTGTGTGTGTGTGTGTGTGTGTGTGTGTGTGTGTGTGTGTGTGTGTGTGTGTGTGTGTGTGTGTGTGTGTGTGTGTGTGTGTGTGTGTGTGTGTGTGTGTGTGTGTGTGGACAGTCAAGTTGAAATATGTGTGTGAGCATCTGCAAGAATGCTAGCTCTATGTCCTGGTATGTTGGACAGGTGTGAGCAGTGAATGGAAGAGGTAACAGTTCATTGTCTTCACCCCAACCATGAGAACTGACTCTGACAGGAGTTGAACTGGTATGTCCATGCCCATGGTCATATGTGCTGCTGCTACATGAATGTGACTGATGTCTACTGGATGAGCTGTTCTCACAAGTACACCCAGGACCACAACCCCATAGCCTACCACATCTGGATGTGAATACCTCAATCACTGATGGAGCAGTGGAGGTAGTGCCACTACAGAAATGTGATCGGGCATGGCCACATTGGCTAACTTGAGATGATGATGCTGACCTACATTCACGTGGATGCTGTCCCCCTCCCAGCAGACATTCCAAGACAGACACTGCCCATTCAGTCATGTCATTCAGTCAATCCACTGAATTAGCCACACAGCAGAGGCAGTCATGCATGTCAGCCTGTGCCACATCTACAACCCTAAGCTTGTCAACAGACGCCCAAGTGGAACATGCCTGCACCTCCATGATGGCCCTAAACATATGTTGAGTGGCATGTATCAGGTAGTGGGTGGACAGCAGGCCTCTTCTGAGTATTTCTAATAACCCCCTGTGTGGCACCTATGGCTAAAGTTAACCAGCACTGAAGCCAAAATAACCACACTACCCTGATCTAGTGTTTCACCCTCAACCTGTCTAAAATCAGAGGGCTCAGTGGAATAGGTATGCATAGGCCTACGGCGGGAAATACAGGGGATGACTGAATGTCAACCTCAATGTCAGATTCAGCGTCTGCACCCCACCCCAGCTGTGCCGGTGTTTGGCCACCATCATCGTCAGAGTCTCCTGATACTCTGACATCGGGTGGTAAGTTTCCAGCATTTCCACTGTCAGGATAACATGTGACAATAAACCACAAACACATGAAAGAAATTAATACCTACACTAAATATTTATAACAATTTATATAATAACAAACTAACACTGGCCACACTATCTCAGATGATACAGCAATACACACAACACTCATTACACCCACCTCACACATACGAATAAATGCATGTATCTGACAAATTTTCATCAATAAGCAAATAAAAATGTTTGCCTTACCATGTGCAGATGACTCCACACTTGGTAGGGAGGATGGGTCTGGAAGAAATAAAGCAAGGTAAGGAAGGACTCATCATAACTGCAATAACACAGGGGGACAGAGAATACACATTGTTGCCTACATGTCTGTTAATGATTATTTTAACTTAAACTTGGTTGACATGTCCACCCAAAGCCCATGTGTAATGAGCAAAAATATGTCATTAAGTATCTTAAGTTAGCAATAGGTTCATCTAAAAAAATAAATAAAAATCAAACACCCTGAAGTATTAGTTATTTGTTTCTGTATTTTACTAAACAACCAAATCTTACAACTTGACAAATGTAAGCTTACCTAGAACCTCCTTCTGGAGCCTACTTGTCCTCCCAGAAATGTCAACATCATCATTAATCGCATGTTGATGTATAGTTCCACTGAGCCCTCTGGTTCTCTGACAGTGGATAGGAACTCTTCATTTGGTGCCAGCGGTGGCTCTGTAGCAGCCCCCCCTTTACCCCTGTATGTATCTGTTGTTCTCCTCTGGGCTGATGAAATCATATCAGTGGCCCTATGCTGCACCTGATTACAAGCCCTGGTGTGCCACTATGGCTTTCACATCACTGACTACTTGATTCTAAATCTACATTCTGTCTTTACATGAATTTGTTTGCTTGGGTGCGCTAATCCTATGTGACATAAAACAGAGAAGAATACAATACATAAATATGACATAATTAAATTCCTGCTCATACACACACACACACACACACACACACACATATATATATATATATATATATATATATATATATATATATATATATATATATATATAGATATAGATATATATATATATATATATATATATATATATATATATATATATGGATCTACTTCATAATACTGAATTACCACTTCACTGAGCCACAAATCATCAAGACCAAAGCAACATAACACCAAAATAATGAAAAGGCAAAACATTAAAGCCCAAAGCATAGAATTTTCCAGTGCATACAGTACATAATACTTCCTCCAACTCAAACATTTAAAACTAAACACACTTTCTTTAATGTCTTTACAGGGGGGCAAGCCCCTCTGTGCCACCCACAGCGCCTGCAAATTAAATATACTAATTTCATGATCGCACTACACTGGAGAAAAGGTAAATTTCCTGATCCCCACTGTACCGCAATCTCCATACAGAATGTCCGCACAAGTTTTAAACTACACACCTGTTCTTTTGGCAAAATACCTACATACTGCCAAAATCATTGCTTCTAGTCCTACTCACTCATCCCAAAACTGAGAATAACAACAAGAAGACTTCTCTCTTCAAACAGAGAATGTAACCGGCAACAAAAAAAAATCATCCTTACCCTTTCCATAAAAACTTATACTACACAATTTCAAAAAGTCTCTTCACCATTAATCAAAATGTCTGCCATTACTATTTACTGCACTATATGATGTCTTAAAGCAATACTGCACTACTCACATACAGAACATAAAATTTTCAACATTACATGACTCGATAATATCAACTTTCATTGTTGTGGCTTTATGTTATGGTCTCAATGTTTTTTGACTCAGTGATATGGTAATTTGGTGACTTGAAGGGAATATATATATATATCATCATCATTCTCTTTCGGCTTTTCCCGTTAGGGGTCGCCACAGCGGATCATCTCTTTCCATTTCTTCCTATCCTCTGCATCTTGCTCTGTCACACCAACCGCCTGCATGTCCTCTCTCACCACGTCCATAAACCTTATCTTAGGCCTTCCTCTATTCCTCTTACCTGGCAGCTCCATCCTTAGCATCTTTTTCCCAATATACCCATCATCCCTCCTCAGCACATGTCCAAACCAACGCAATCTCGTCTCTCTTGCTTTGTCTCCAAACTGTCCAACATGAGCTGACCCTCTAATATACCGATTCCTAATCCTATCCATCCTAGTCACACCGATTGCAAATCTTAACATCTTTAACTCTGCCACATCCAGCTCTGACTCCTGCCTTTTGTCAATGCCACTGTCTCCAACCCATATAACATAGCTGGTCTCACTACACTCTTGTAGACCTTCCCTTTCACTCTTACGGATACCCGTCTGTCACAAATCACTCCTGACACTCTTCTCCACCCATTCCACCCTGCCTGTACTCTCTTCTTCACCTCTCTTCCACATTCACCATTACTCTGAACTGTTGATCCCAAGTACTTAAACTCGTCCACCTTTACCAACTCTACTCCCTGCATCCTCACCATTCCTCTACCCTCCCTCTCATTTACACACATATATTCTGTCTTAGCCCTGCTGACCCTCATTCCTCTGCTCTCTAGAGCATATCTCCACCTCTCCAGAGTCTCCTCAACCTGATTCCTACTCTCACTACAGATCACAATGTCATCTGCAAACATCATAGTCCACGGGCCTCCTGTCTGATCTCATCTGTCAACCTGTCCATCACCACTGCAAATAAGAAAGGACTCAGAGCTGATCCTTGATGTAATCCCACCTCCACCTTAAACGGATCTGTCACTCCCACTGCAGTCCTCACCACTGTCACACTACCCTCGTACATATCCTGTACCACTCTTACGTACTTCTCTGCCACTCCCGACTTCCTCATACAATACCACAACTCTTCTCTAGGCACCCTGTCATATGCTTTCTCCAAGTCTACAAAGACGCAATGCAACTCCTTCTGACCTTCTCTGTATTTCTCCATCAACACTCTCAGAGCAAACATTGCATCTGTAGTGCTCTTTCCTGGCATGAAACCATACTGCTGATCACTAATCATCACCTCCTTCTTAACCTTGCTTCCACTACTCTTTCCCATAACTTCAAGCTGTGACTAATCAGTTTTATCCCTCTGTAGTTACTGCAGCTCTGCACATCACCCTTATTCTTAAAGATAGGTACCAAAACACTTTTTCTCCACTCCTCAGGCATCCTCTGACTTTCCAAAATTTCATTAAACAATCTAGTTAGAAATTCCACTGCCATTTCTCCTAAGCACCTCCATGCTTCCATTGGTATGTCATCTGGGCCAACAGCCTTTCCATTCTTCATCCTCTTCATAGCTGCCCTTACTTCCTCCTTGCTAATCTGTTTCACTTCCTGATTCACTATCCCCACATCATCCAACCTTCTCTCTCTCTCATTCTCTTCATTCATCAGCCTCTCAAAATACTCTTTCCATCTACTCAACACACTCTCCTCTCTTGTGAGTACCTTTCCCTCACTATCCTTTATCACCCTTACATGCTGCACATCTTTCCCAGCTCTGTCCCTCTGTCTAGCTAATCGGTACAGGTCCTTTTCTCCCTCTTTAGTGTCCAATCTCTCGTACAACTCTCCATATGCCCTATCCTTAGCTTTTGCCACCTCTCTCTTTGCCATGCGCCTCATCTCCTTATACTCATGTCTACTTTCTTCATCTCTTTGACAATCCCACTTCTTCTTCGCCAGCCTCTTCCTCTGTATACTCTCCTGTACTTCCTCATTCCACCACCAGGTCTCCTTGTCCTCCTTCCTCTGTCCAGATGTCACACCAAGCACCTTTCTAGCAGTCACCCTTACTAGTTCTGCTGTAGTTACCCAGCTATTCGGTAACTCTCCACTGCCTCCCAGTGCCTGTCTTAACTCTTCCCTAAACTCCACTTCACAATCACCCTTTTTTAACTTCCACCATTTAATCCTTGGCACAGCTTTCACATTCCTCCTCCTCTTCTTGATCACCAACGTCATTCTACATACCACTAATCTATGCTGCTTAACTACACTTTCACCTGCCACCACTTTACAGTCTCCAATCTCCTTAAGGCTGGCCCTCCTACATAGTATATAATCAACTTGTGAGCATCTTCCTCCACTCTTGTACGTCACCCTATGCTCCACCCTCTTCTTAAAATACGTATTCACCACAGCCATGTCCATCCTTTTCGCAAAATCCACAATCATCTGACCTTCTGCATTCCTCTCCTTAACACCATACCTACCCATCACTTCCTCATCCCTCTGTTCACTTCACCAACATGCCCATTAAAGTCCGCTCCAATCACTAGTCTCTCACCCTTGGGTACACTCACCACAACTTCATCCAACTCACTCCAAAATTTCTCTTTCTCTTCGCACACCCAACTTGAGGAGCATATGCACTAACAACATTCATCATTACACCATCAATTTCGAGCTTCATAAACATCACTCGGTCAGACACTCTCTTACGTCTAAAACACTGTTGGCATATTGTTCCTTTAGTATAACCCCAACCCCATTTCTCCTGCTATCCACACCATGATAAAACAATTTGAACCCGTTTCCTAAACACCTGGCCTTACTTCCCTTCCATCTGGTCTCTTGCACACACAATATATCAACCTTCCTTCTCTCCATCATATCAGCTAGCTCTCTTCCTATACCAGTCATACTGCCAACATTCAAAGTTCCTACCCTCACTGCTACACTCCTAACCTTCCTCCTATCTTCCTGCCTTTGGGCGCCGCCTCTGCCTCCTCTTCTCCTTCCCAACAGTAGCCCAATTTCCGCCAGCACCCTGTTGGCTAACAGTACTGGTGGCGGTCGTTGTTAACCGGCCTCGAACCGGTATGCAATTATGAAAAGTTCTCCGCATCAGTAATTTTGGCAGAAGTTTTATGCCGGATGCCCTTCCTGACGCAACCCTCCCCATTTATCCGGGCTTGGGACCGGCACAAAGAAATGCACTGGCTTGTGCATCCCCAGTGGCTGGGTTGGAATATATATATTTATATATATATACATATATATATATATATATATTTTTTTTTCAACATTAAGCAGTGGAGACACACATTTCAATTACTAAAACTGAAGGTTATGTGGTTTTACCATCTCATACTCACACAAAAAAACAATATCTGGTCCAAAAAATGAATAACACTTTGGTAATGTATTGTTTACCATGGAAATAGCAGGATGACTACACAATTTCAAGAGCAAACATCTTTAAACACACACAACTTTTAATGTGGCAATATACAAATAGTACTTGGCTCCCCCACCCCCCCCAAAAAGTAGGCAAATGAAAAGTTTGCGCAAACCAAGAAATACCACATAACCCAATTAGTTTGTACAAACCAAGAAATACCACATAATTCAATTGTTATATATGCTTTCAACAAAATTCTCACAAAATGTGAACACATTTTAAACAGAAAAGCCAATTTTATAAGACTGACATTCATCTCTCACTGTGCCCACCACTCCCCTGGAGGAGTCTATGGACCATCTTTGAAGCAAAACACCCCAGTGTCACTGGCAGTAAAGTACATTACATTTCCAAGAAATAAAGTTAACAATAAAACTTGTGACGGAAGTTAATAGGCTGTTTGAGAAAGAATGTCTGCCCAAAATGCCTATGCCAACAGCAAACTATAAGAAGTGCATACAGATAAATTTTCCATTTTCTAATCCATGTATATAAAAATTTTGTTTGTAACATGTTAACAAATCTAGAATGTATTTGAAAACTGCAATCATACCTTAGCAAGATCAGAAGTCTTCTCTGCAGATAAATCAAAAGTAATTGCAATCTTCTATGTTCTCTAAATACACAAATCTCCTCCCCTTCAAGTTCCCTATCTACACGGTTACTATTTTATAGTGTAGATTCAGGCCTCTGAGCACAGTGAAGATGCCAATAAAGTGTAAACTCCTTAGAATTGCTGAATCTAAAACTTTCGACTTCATGTAGTTGGTGTAAACATAGTGTAGGCACTATCTCAGTGTGTGTTGATAATGAATTTCAACTGTAAATGACTAGTCACCCAGGATACACTTACAAAGTGTATAAATAACTGAAGCATGCTTTTAAATGGAAGTGAACAGCACGCAGTTCCCATTTTTGTTCACTAATAACCAAACTCTCCTACCTTTTCTGAAAAGTGTTTTTCAATGTCATGTCATTTTATCATAAATTTATAGGACAATGATACAAAATGACCTATATATTGCATGTCTGAGAGTACAGCACAGTTAAGAGACAAATGAACACAATACAAATAGAAAACAGAGGTGCATTGCTGCAAGCAATACTCATAAGTGGTTGTGTGATCAGACATTGCAATAATTCTGGAAGCAACACTTGTACATAAACTAAGAGTGTGCAAGTGTGTATGTCTCATTAATGCTGTGGAGGAAATGGGATTTGCTTGCATGTAGAATGAGTTGCTTTCCTGCTGCTGTTTCTGTGGCAAAGAGAAATAAGGCACTCCTAGTATGTTTATTAGTTTCATTAGTATGACAGTTCATATCTAGAGTTGTATAAAATATGTGAGATCTGTGAAAATGTATTTTATAATGTTTATGTTTTGATTTTTTTATTTATTTTTTTAAATATTGATATTTGCATGATGGGTGTTTTAGTGCAAATACAGTAAAACAGATAAATAAATTAAAATTAATGTAAGTTGTTCCTATGATAAGGACATCAAACTTTACAGCTGTGAATGAAGTGTGTGTGTAGCACACCTGGTAAACATAATGATATGTAGATCATGGCTCATGTCCCACATTTACCTTTTAATGATGACATATAAGAAGAACTTTTTACAAGAATAGTACATGTTGAACTTTGCTTGTCTTCTTTGCGAGTTGGTCACCTTCGCACAAGGATGGCATAATGCCCCAGACAACAAGCAGACATTGCCATTTTCTAAAACGACACATTGTTGCAACCTTTGCCTTCCGTCGAGTAAACACACTAAATAGCATTGAACAGCAGTCAGCAAGCTTCCACAACATCTGTAGACAATAAGCAGACATTTTCGATTTCAAAATAATACATTTTTATATCCTGTGCTTTCCATCACACAGACATGCTAAGCAGCATTGTGTGGCAGTTAGCATGCTTCCACAACACCTGCAGACTTGTCAATTTCTAAAAAGATACATTGTAATGTGTGGTTTGCTATCACGCAAACATGCAAAACAGTGTGTGGTAGTCAGCACTCATATACAGTATCGGGCATAAAAAAGCACTCCTGCTGCCTAGCTTTTCCTGTGGTAACAGGTGTCAGTTATGGCAAGAGGTGTCAGTTAATGGCCACGATACAGGTGAATCAGGGTTGTAATCCAGCAAAGTCTAAGCTTTATTAATGCTGGTACACTGGAATGTTTATAGAAATTAACAATATAAAATAATTATACATAAAAATAACTATGTATAGGAAGTAGATTGAGTGTACACACACGCACACACGCACACACACACACACACACACACACACACACACACATATATATATATATATATATATATATATATATATATATATATATATATGTATATATACATATTTTTGTATGTATTATCAGTACAGTTATGGCTCTACAGTTAAAATTTATTTTCTGCACTTTCATGTCACACACATACATGTTTAATTATTTAAAACTTTAATGTGCATATATAACTAATGACTATGTGTGACAAACATGTCCTCAGTTGAACTATCAGTCTGCACATTCGTGACTGTAAAGATACACCTGTTGCCCAGCCTTTCCTGTGGCAAATAGTGTAAGTTCATGGCCACAATACAGGTGAGCCATGGTTCCACTCCAGCAAACTCCAAATTTTATTAATGCTGTTCCACTGTAATTTATATTAAAATTAATAATATAAATATAATCATACATAAAAATGACTATGTTCAGCAGTGGATATCATATGAATTTTATGTGTGACTGACAGTACCCAGACAATTATGTTACTCTACTTAAAAGTGTATTTTCTGCCCTAGGATTTATTTATTTATTGATTTATTTTACATTTGTTGACCAGGATTGTCCGACTGAGCTGAAAAGCCCTTTTTCAGCAGAGGTCCGGGGAGAAAAGCTCCAACATATAAAAACAATTTTCATTATAAATTAGCATTAAACAGCAATGTTACAGGATTATTAAAAGGCATTAAGAAGCAATACAATGTTATACAGTGTCAATAATCAGGAGTATAGCAAAACTATTTCAAAATGTATAAAAAGAAATATGTCATTGAGATGAATATAGTTTTTGGGGTAAGTGGTTACAAAAATCCAGTTTTTCCATAATGTAGTTGCATGAAGGTATGACAATTACAACAGAATGTTTCTCTGAGGCGATTTTCATAATAGAGTTTAGAAGACAGTAGAAAGAGTAGTCAAGGAAGATTACTTCATACTTCAATAATAGTCATACATACATTGTCAGGTCATGCACACACATGGCTAACCATTCACTCTTAAATGTGTCAATATAATAAATGAGCATATCTGACAAATGCTTCCTCTGTGGCAAGGAGTAAAATCACCTACGTGTAAAATTTATGTATTGTCTATTTTTCATAGATTTGAATCCCACATTGTACAAATTACTTTTATTAGTATGTAAAGTCACCCAAAAACATGTCAGGTCATAAAATTTATACATCTCAATACATGTCAGAAAAATTAACTCATCTAACAGGTATATCAGCATCCATTCCATAAAGTAATACCGACTGTCACAACTGGCTCATTGACAACATTGATGGACAGGTTACATTCTTGCAAGTGTAGATTGTGACATCTATATGTCATCCAAACTTCTCAACTAGCCAGGATTGCTTGTAATGTAAATTGGAGGTGTAGCAGTCCCTCTTAACGCATCCAACAAGTTGTCATTATTGAGGAAATTGTCCTTGATTCGCCTTAGAGATTACTGACAAATCATTGCAGTTGTACAAGCGTGTTCATGCAGAACATATGTAATAACTCACAATCACATATTTTATGTCATTGATACAATTAATGGTGGTATTATTCTGCCTATTGTCCATGAACCTGTTGCTATGTGTCCCAAATGATGGAGACCTCTGCTGGCATTGCATTCATTTTCAAGCAACTCATTGTCCACATATTTACAATATACACATAGTCCCTATTGCATATACTGTCCTTGATAAATGTCCTGTCCAGTGATCCTGTCATGGTGGTTATATCACAACCAATCATTTTCACTGATATGTGACCTTGTGTGACAGTCACATAATATACAATAACTGTGTGATGATATGAATATACCCACAGAGGAGGTGTAAACAGCAGTATGTGCTGTATTATGTACATATGTGATTACCGTTCATGCTACAACTATCTTGTCTTTGGGATGTATGTAGATTGACATGCCCTTATCTGGTGTACATTACCATGTTTCACTTGTCCTCTTCACCTTTGTTCATTCCTACCATTCATGTGTGTGGCCCTTTTTAGTAAACATGCCTCCCAAGACTAGTGCATTTGTAATTCAGTCTATGACCTTAATGATCACCACCAAAACCTTTATTTCAGTATGCCTCAAACATATCTGTATTGTACTTTTCACTGACTACACTTTTCTACACTTTTTTATAATGTGTTAGAAACATATTCATTGTTTTAAATTAAACCCTGGTAGTCATTGTAACTGTCCACACAATCTCATAGAACAAGCTTGCTCTTAAGTAAACGTGTCTGCCTGTCTAAATGTGTTTGCCTTGGTTTACATGGTTTCCTGGCCAGCACACTCTTGTTGGTCATGAAACCATGCTTGTATCCATATAAGTACGATGTACAGCATGCACATGTGATTAGCGGTGATGCTCATCATGTTAACACATAAACTCCATGCAGTATTTGCACTAAGTCTAGATGGAGTTTATTGAATCCCTGGGAAAGAAAATGTTAGATTTTGCTTGAGCATTTTTTTCACTCCTTCCCACAGCTGACCATTAGCTGCCACCAGCTCCTTTCCGCATTCAGTGAGGTTTACTGGATATGCCTTAGCCATTCCCAGGCTCAACCCTACCCATGTCCAGGAGTGGTGAGGTGATTGAGGATTGAGGATGCTGTTGCCATATCACATCACTGCCAAAGAGTGCTGTCTCACCTCCTGCTACTCTGCAGTAGCCTTGTAGGCTCCACAACTGCTGTCCTTGGGAGACTCATGAGCACTTCCTCATATGTGCAGCCTTCTTATTAATCGACACACTGCTTATTCAGCATGGCGCTCACCAGGCTCATAATGCAGCATTATTGCAGTGAGCCTAGGCTGCCTCACTCGCCCAAGATGGACAAGCTCACATCAACTACTCACACCCATTGTGCTCTGTTTGATCCCACCAGCTTCCATACTGTTAGCTAAACACTGGTCATCTAGGGCAGAATAAGGGCTCTATCCCTCTACACTACCAGACCTATTGCTTGAGTATCTTTCAGTCTATCTTGTATTTTAGTAATGAAATATAGTTAGCTATCTTTTTAGACATCTATTTATTTATGTTTCTTTCTGCTTGTCTGTCTGTCTGTATATCTATAAGAGAAGAAATGTATTCTCTGCATTGAGTTAAGTGCATACTTATCCAAGTAAAAGTGACATAATAAAAACAAAACACACAGTTCAAGCTGCTGCAGACACTTCACACAGGTTTAATGCTTTTCACACAGGTAATATAACAACTTTAAGCGCTTTTCGTTTGCAACTATGCAAACTTCCTCAGAAGTAGAAACTCATACTATTAACTCAACTTAAATACACACTCATTCAAAAAACGCGGGACAAAGCTTAATTGAAATCTTAAAATGACACTACTCCTAAAAACAATAATATTGTTGTCTAAAACAATAACATACATATACTAAGAAATTCAGGAAAATACAACCAATTTTTATCACAACATGTTAATAAAAATTATACAATTAGATAAATAGACTTTTAAATAAACTTTATCTTTGCAAGCTTTTGAGTTTAAGAACACTAGTGATAGAACATGATTCATTCAAGCCTGGTATATTAAATGCATCGAGCTTGATCTGCCACAATAATTCAAGCTCTTCCAGCTTGAAAGGAAATGGAGCACCCCTAGTGTCCTGCAAAATGTTATCGATACCCATGAATTTAAACTGATGACCTGTATTCAAATGGATATGCTTAGCTAAGGTGTTATCTACCTTGTTATGACTAATAGCATAAAGATGCTCGTACATTCTATCCTGAAGCCTACGCTCCGTTTTACCCACATAGAATGCAGGACAACTTGAGCATCTGGCTAAATACACTATGAACCTAGTATTACAGTTGAACCTTGATCTCAATTTATATTGTTGACCATTTATTACAAACAAATTAGTAACATTAACATGTTTGCAATAATTACAGTTTTCACATTTATACATCCCTACTGTTCTAGAAGCCTTTACTTGGCGTTTCTCTAATAAGTTCTTCAAATTACTACCTCACTTGAAAACAATATTAGGTGTACTACCAAATTTCTGAAAAAGTGTCTGGTTGCATTTAAATAAATCCCAGTTCTTCCACACTAATTAATAATAAAATTACTTTGAGCATTAAATGTAGTTATCAAACTACATTGAGGTTGTTTGAAATTATGGGAAGAAGTGTCATTACTAATTCCAACTACTGATGCTTCTGTGGACATAAGGTTAGAACCTGCCATTGATTTAATCACCAAAATAGGTTTAAAAATCAACCTCTCCCTTTTATGAGAAACCTCATCTATTAGGGAGTCTAATAAAGGTTCTGGATAGCCACGATGCATAAACAATTTTTTCAAAAACAAACATTCATTATAAAAATCATCGTCAAGGCTAATAATACGTGAAGCTCTTACTAATTGTCCTTTAATAACGGACCTCTTATGGTGAAAAGGATGGCAGCTAGAGTAATGAAGAAAAGAATTAGAGTATGTACCCTTCCTAAAAATTTGTGCAGTAAAACACCCCAAAAATCTATTCTTAGTCAGCCAAATGTCCAAGTATGAAATAGCATCAATACTGAAGTTGTATGTGAACTTCAAAAATTCTGTTGTCCCATTAAGCTTATCTACCAACTCACTTGCTATACTGACATCACCATTAATCAGGATGAATATATCATCCAAATATCTAGTATAATATAAAATACATCCAGAAACATTGATATTATTTAACACAAATTTAAATTGGCCACACTTGCTCCACACGGAGAGCCCATTGCCAACCTTACTTTTTGTAAGTAGAACCGATTATTAAAAATGAAAAAATTATTAGTAAGTGTTAAATCTAATAATTCAGTCACCAAGGCTGTATCCGAGCTCGGAGCTCCATGCTTGATCATCATTGCTCCCACCCATTCTATGCTGACCTGATGTGGAATGCATGTATATAGGTCTTTGACATCAATTGTCAAAAAGTTGCAGTCCTCATTATATTCCAAGTCATTAATTTTAGATAAAAATGTCCAGGAATCTTTACAAATTTGATTTTCTAAGACCACAAATTTCTGTAACATAGAGTCAATGACCTTAGAACAAGCATATGTTGGAGACCCTCGACTATCTACAAGTGGCCGCATAGGTGGATCTACCACATCTTTGTGTATTTTTGGGATACCAAAGATGGACGGATATTTAGGAAACAAAGTAACCATGTAGTTAAGTGTTACTTGGTCAATATGCCCTTCAATAAACAGATCATTTATACATGTCTTAATTAATGTATACGCCTTATTGACTTCAGACCTAGAGCTTTCTTGATAAGTTTCACAACACAGTAACCTTTCCATTCGGTCCAAATAATCAACTCTATCAAAAACCACCAAACCACCCCCTTTGTCTGGTTTACATACTCTTATATCCTGTGACTGGATGTATTTTAAATGGTCATGTTCATTAATATAAGTCTCCCTACAATATTTAGAACTTGACCTATGATTACCTAAGTGCCTGATATCTAATTCGCACATCTGTTCAAAAGTCTGTAATACCGGGTGCAATGGGGGGGTTGAACATACTAGGGATACGAAACACATGGGCACCTCCTATATTTAATGAATTCTCAAACAACAACTGAAAATTTAACTTTCTAGTAAACGTCTTAATCTCTATTATGGTCTTAGCTATATCCATTTGATGCCATGGTACATATGTATAGCCTTTAGCTAAAAAATTCACTATATCTGATGAAATAACACTCGTAGAAAAATTATAAACTCTAAAGACTTGCTCATTATTAAGAATTATTCTAGGGCCTAGTTGCTGCTGCTGCAACTCCGCAGAATTGTCAAGTAAAGCAGAAACATTATTAACATCATTTACATCTGATATATGTACACAAGAATCAACTAACACAGACAAAGGGGAAGAAACCCCAAGCGAGGTGACAACCAGCTCGCTAAGGGAATCCTCCTCAAATATTACATTTGATTCCTGTTGAATTTCTGCTTTCCCCTGTTGCCCTGGAGATTTCTCTGCTAATTCAGTCTGGCAGCTGAGTGACTGGCTTGATGAAAACCCTGGTGTTCATTAACATTCTGATTATAATGTTGTTTATTATTATATTTATAATACACTCGAGGGCCATTTAAAAGCCTCTCACTCCTCCGAACTTCGGGCATGGCAAAGCTTCTGTACCAGGTTCATTAAAATGATCAAGTTCATCCATCCTAATGTCAGACCTATTATTAGAGGCTAATAAATCGTCCCCCAATTGGGCCGATTCACCTGTAGGCAAGTTGTCTGCCTGATGTAAGTCTGTCTCTTGTTGAATTTTGTTGTGACAAAAATTGGTTGCATTTTTCTGAATTTCTTAGTATATGTATGTTATTGTTTTAGACAACAATATTATTGTTTTTAGGGGTAGTGTCTTTTTAAGATGTCAATTAAGCTTTGTCCCGTGTTTTTTGAATGAGTGTGTATTTAAGTTGAGTTAATAGTATGAGTTTCTACTTCTGAGGAAGTTTGCATAGTTGCAAACGAAAAGCGCTTAAAGTTGTTATATTATCTGTGTGAAGAGCATTAAACCTATGTGAAGTCTCTGCAGCAGCTTGAACTGTGTGTTTTGTTTTTATCAAGTTTTTTGTGCCTTTGGTTTATTAAAAGTGACATAATGTTTATATACCGGCTGTCTGTATAAACTCCATACTTAGTGATGTCTGCCAGGTAGCTGACCAACAGGAATTTTTACATGAATCATTTACATATATGTACGTGTTGATGCTGCTGCAGAGAAATGCTAAGTATTAATGTCTTAACTTCAAAGAGATTATTAAAAATGGAGAGGCATAAGCAATGTTTCAATTCACTGTAGCTTTAATATCTTAGTATTATTGTGGGCAGGTATAAAGCTTATTAGCAGCACTCAGGCTGGTGACATTTCACAGAATACCACAGAGTGACCATTCACAGAATGAATAAATGAATGAATGAATGAATGAATGAATGAATTAATGAATATTCTATCTTTTCATTTTCCTGTGACTTCTGCAGTCACTAACATTGTCATTACAGTGTTTTCAATGACTACACTAATATACAGAACTTATAGTATGGCCATGCTCATAACTATAGCCACAAAGATGTCCCTGCTTCAACAATATCTGGAAAAATAGAATTCTATCCAGTCTGACTCTACTTTTATGTTCTGTGCCATCTCCAGTTTTTTGTACTTCACAGTTTTGGAGCTATTTCTTCAAATTATACCACTGCAAAAAAGAATTGCATGTGCTTCAGTATAACAACTTGTTACATCAAAATCATGTATTATGCTTCTGAGACATACTGCTTTATTTAGTATCGGTTTGATAATGCAATATAAAGTGTGTCATTTGCCAGGTTCTTTATTATATTCATCACTGTCTCCTATATCAGTTTTATATCTGCATTAGAGCTGATACACAATGCTGAAATATAGTTTAAGTCTTTCCTTCAGCTCTCTTATTTAAGCAATTTTTTGCTTCACTTCACAGGTCTTTGACATTTGCAAAGATACATCCTTTACACATGTTTTAATCAACAGAATGCATATAATCTAACAAAGAGTAGAGGTAACTGTCAAGATTTAAAATATGTTGTCAAATGAATTTTTAATTAATGAGACCCTAGAATTCCTTTCTACCTTTTTGGATTCTATAAAATATATCCAAAAGACAAGGGTTACCAATCTACTTGTGTTTCTATCCATAGTATAAAATTCATTATTATTAATAGTGGTAAACTCATTTAGACTGTAGACAAAATTAATGGTTGCCATAATTTCCCCATTTATTTCAATACTAAATATAGTAATGGCAAATTATATATTTTGCCTGGAAAAGCTAGATAAATGAAGCTGCTGTCTTAATAATTTAGTATGTGTTAAAAGATTAAAATTAAATGGCATAATTCATTAAAACCATTCTGCAATCCATTCCTTTGCTATGCTCAGCGGTACTTTCAACAGTTCTAAATCTATAGAAGCTTCATAAAATATATGGCATATAAATCTGTAGAAACAATTTGCTTAACAAAAAAGGTTATGACTTGAACTGCTTTTTACAATAACCCATTTTATGGTCTGTTTATAGCCTTTCCCTTAAAACATGAAGTTTCATTCATAGTAAAGTGAAATGTTTATCTTACCACTTGGAGGTTAGATGTACCGAAGGATTCAAAAACATCCCAACCATGGGCAATAAGAGTTGGGGTAAAAGTGTCTATTTACGATGCAGCAGTTTGTGATTCAGATACACATTAGCTGCAATAAGGAAAGACCTCTTTATTGGCTAATTTGTATGTCTGTGAATTTCCCTTAATTACTAATAGCACGAATAAGAACTTTGCCCCAGTAGTTAATACTGACAGCCCATGCATCACATTGGCACAGGCATCACACTCATTTTCTCCACCACTTGCACACAGTCAAACACACACACACACACACACACACACACACACACACACACACACACACACACACACACACACATGTATGCATGCACGCACACATACACACACACCCACATGCACACATGTGCACACACATACACACACACACACACACACACACACACGCACATGCACACACACACACATGCACACATATACAAACACACACACACACACACACACACACACACATGTCTACACACATACACACAGACACACACACGCACACACAAACACACACGTGCATGCACGCGATTACACAAACACACAAACACACATGTGCATGCGCACACACACACACACACATGCACATGCACACACACGTGTGCACGCGCACGCACACACACACACATGCACGCACATAAACACACACACGTGCACGCACATACACACGCACACAAACACACGTGCACGCATGCGTACACGCACACACACACACACACAACACGCATGCACGCACACACAGACACACACAGACACACACACACACACACACACACACACACACACACACACACACACACACACACACACACACACACACACACACATACACACTTACAGTGGCAAACCCCATACCTATTCTTGACATGACAGAATACCTCTGATGCCTCCACTTATGTTTTCACCTACCCTAGTAAATCTTAGATGATTACTGTCAATAATGTTGGAGATTAGAGTTTATATTTCCTCTTGTGTAGAAACTGCATAGCATTACTAGACCTGTTACTTTCTTAACTTCGTAAGTGATTCCAAGTAACTTTTGAAAAATTCTCCTTGGTATCAACTAATGTTTTTTGCGACTTTGTTGTGAAGCCTCCCCATAGGCTAAAATACCCCATCCCTCTCAACTCTGTCTGATTTTATAGGGCACTCTTGCAGCTGCGTCTTATAGGCATACCTGTCAAATGTCCAGATTTTCACAGAATGTCTAGATTGTGGCTGCATATTATGTTCTGCTTCTCATAACATTTGTGGGGTTGTGGCAAATCACTGGGGACTGCAGTTTGTAAAAATGATAGATATTTGAGTTTTAGACACCATATCATTCAGAAAAAAATGTATGCAAATGCAAAAGCTGTTATTCTAATTCCTTTGTAAGTTTGTAAAAGAAATAATTACAAACAATCCTTGACTGTGGGTCTTTGTCTTCTTGTTATTTTTTTGATGTATCCAGATTTCTTGCTCTAAAATGGTGAGAGGTATGCAAGTACCCTGCCCCTCTTACCCAATGTAGCAGTCATTAACTAATGCCATAAATTAAAGTATCATACCCATAAATATGTGAAAACATCCTGGTTGAATGAAGGGATCAGTTAATGTGCCCCTCCCCCCATGTTCTGTTTTACTTTTCTTTCCATTTTGTAGGTAATATTTTTCTTGGACTTATGGTGGCACAGAGGATGCCTCCTCTGCATCTGTAGAGTACCTATAGCATGTTTGACACCCAGAGTAGATTTTTTTTTAACACACACATGTACGTACATGTGGATGCTTTTTTTTAACTCCTCCTCCTCTATGGCAATTGTATGGCCAACATGAAACAAGCTAGGAGTAGAGACTCAGCCATCCTACAGGAAGGCTTGTCCCAAACCAATAACTAGCACCAGAATCATTCATTATTTATTTATTGACGATGTAGATGAACAGAGGCAGGCTGCTGGTCTCTTCCAAAAAACTTTATTCTTAAAACATACACAAGCGCTTTCACCAACTAGCTTCTTCAGGTGTATACAAGAACTAGCAACAAACCCATATTTATACTATGCATCACTTAATTAACTAATAAAAAGCTTAAAGGTATATAAAACTTTAAAATAAAAATAAAATATCAACTTTATAAAAATTCTTATCCTTATTTTCATGACACATATGAAGCCATAAATAGTATAAATATATAAAAATATTTCCCATAAACATATATCTATATGTATACATAAAAACAACATAAATACAACTTCAATAAATACCATAGTTTATACAATACTTGCATAAATGTGCACATTCAACAATTCAATAACTAAATGACTATCTATGCTAGCTTTATATGTACGCAAGCTTTCTATTTTTTAAAAAAGGTCTCACGGGCACATGGTCATTCAGGCCATGTCCATAGTCAGCTCTCAATCTAACTATCCATTTTATTTCCAGATTCTCTGTTTGTGTTTTAGTGTCACCACCCCTTATAGTTTCAAAATACCTATCTATCAGTCTAAAAGTAAATTGATGCTCTATACTAGTTTCTTTTATGTGTTTAGCTAGAGCATTAAAGGAACTTCCCTTTTTGATATGATACATGTGCTCTCTAATTCTGTCTTTTAATAATCTGGCTGTTTTGCCTATATAGAACTTATTACATATTTTAGTAGCTAGATACACCAAATGTGAAGAATCACATCTAGCACTAACATTAAAATTAAAACATTTGCCTGTATCCGGATGCACAAATATACTATCTGTATTTATATATTTACAAAATTGGCATTTAAAACATGGTCTGGTTCCATTTTCTTTGTTTCGTGAATCAATGTCTCTGGGACCACATAATTGTCTTTTTAAAGATTTTTTTTATTTCTAAATGTAAATTCTGTGTGTGTTTTAAGAATAAAGCTTTTTGGAAGAGACCTGCAGCCTGGTTCTGTTCATCTACATCGTTGTTTTTTTCTTTTGCACTCTGAGGTACCTGGTTATCCTAGTGACTTTGTTTTGTTTCTGTGGAAGATTTGCTATAAA
The DNA here is from genome assembly GCF_019279795.1 of Protopterus annectens. NCBI lineage: Eukaryota > Metazoa > Chordata > Ceratodontiformes > Protopteridae > Protopterus > Protopterus annectens. The sequence continues at coordinate 1,355,181,153 of NC_056733.1, read as the reverse complement.
TTTTTCAACACTGGGTGACCAGGAAATGGCTACAGGAATGGAGAATATACAGCTGGATTATAATCCTTCTAATGTCTTATGGACTAATAGAAATGTGAACAGCTTTATAATGAAGGTGAGTGAAAAGAATAACCCTTTACTGTATGAGAAAAATATACCAGAATCAGATGAAATGACTGAAATAGACTTTATAGCACTGAAAAGTGAAATGTTCTCTTTAGAGAAAGAACTTGTAAGGCTAAAGAGAACTCAATATGAGAAAAATCATCTGCAAATGTGTATATAAGAAAATACTATACCCAGAGGCTTAAAAAATGCCGGCTCAGGCTGACTGTGATCCTATGCTATTAAGTGCCTGGCAGAAACTGAATATACAAACAAGTCTGGGGTATTTGAAATTGCTATTGGAGGCTGTGGAGAAAGAAGAATCAAAATTTCTGTCAACAGTAAGAATTAAATATCTTGATTTGTGTAAGAAACATGCTCCTACTGTTATTATGAAGCCGATAACTGACATTATTGATAATGGGCCGGATTCACGAAACCTCCGTGTAAGAGTTAATATGTCTTACACGGAGGCTGCAGTCTAACGGTATGATGTCAGCATGCCATGCATATTCATGAGGGCATGCTGAATCATACCCTAGGCTAACACGGTCCATGTAGGAAAGTAGGGGGCGTGTCCGAATGCCGAGTTCTGCAAAGGGACATGCCCCCAGAAGAGTCAGAGTCCTGAAAGTAAACACTCATGAGCGAGTCCGCGGAAATGTCAAGGAACACAACACCACACATGCCCTCACAGACTATAAACCCAACTGTAATGTAAAACGTAAAAATAGCAGTTTCATTTTTTTTTTTATAATTTCCAAAATGTTTGCCCATAGTTGCACTTGTTTGCGTGGGTATGCCCTCCGCTCAGCCACAGTTAGCAGACATTGAAAAGCATATAAGATCTAAATATGCAAATTAAGCCAAGTAGCAATAGCGTAGCAGTAGAGACGTTGGCCAAAGAGGAGGTAGTCATGGTTTTAGCCCCCACAACACCATTTTCCATTTTTATTTAAATAAGCATGAAACAATTCCCTGACACACATATATATATATATATATATATATATATATATATATATATATATATATATATATGTAACTATAATTTAAGTAAAATGTAATGAAATGGGCCATGTATTTTTGAAGAAATCCGACATAATAAAATATAAAAAAAGGATCATAATTGCCCGTAGCTTAGCAAGGCTTTAGCAAGCTGAATATGGGTGCCGTAGGTGAGCAGCGCTTTAACAAGCTTAATATGAGTGCCCATAGGTGAGCAGCACTTTAACAAGCTTAATATGAGTGCCCACAAGTGAGCAGTGGTTTAGCAGGTTTAATATGAGTGCCCAGAGTTGAGCAGTGCTTTAACACGCTTAAAATGAGTGCCCATAGTTCAGCAGCGCTTCACCCAGCATAATATGAGTGCTCATAGCTAAATAACGCGTTACCCAGCATAAGCCGTTTGCGCGAAGCTGCGCAGCATGCCAACCAGCTTACCATTGGGCAACAATGGGCAAGCTGTATCAAAGCCACCTTTACACAGACACACCTCCTAGCCTGTCTAGACAGTAGTAAAATAAAAAAAGCAATGCCCAGGGTCGAACCTGGGATACTGTGCACCATAGTCAAAGTACTGAGCCACTAAGCCATGACAGTTGTACTGAGAAATACAGTATTAGCATATATATATATATGAATGAATGGAAATAGAAGCATGACAAAGCAGGTTTTATTAAGCTGATAAATATCCAAAATGGCCAATCACAGATAAGTGCGGGAAAATCGGCATATATAAGCCCCATAGGTGGGAATATACAGCATAACTGATTGTGGTACATATTTGCAGTCAGGATGGCAGGTGCAGGAGAGGGAAGTCGATTTAGAGTACAAAGGTGGGGTGTTGAGGAGTCAAAATGTATGGTTTGGCTCCTAGTCCATGACCATGAAGCACAACTCATGCAGGGCCAGGTTCACTGGTGTGCGTACAAGGCAGAGGCGTGGAACTGGTTGGCACATGATCTCACTAGTGCCACAGGCATTCCGAGGACTGGTGAACAGGTCCGTCACCACCATTCGGACCTGAAGCGACGGAGGGAGGACCAACTGAACCGTTGGATCCAGGAGGTCTGCCAAATGCCTAACGCCTCTCTACTGAGTAAGTATCCATGTAATTAAGTATGTAAGAAATGCTATCCTAGCCTATAGTATGGAGACGTATGTTCCAATATTACTTCCTTTATATTACAGCTGCAGGTGTTCATTCCGTGAATCAGCGAGCCTATGCTGATAGGCTGCTGAGGTTGCGCCACCAGGCAGGTTAGTAATTATTTAGCTTGTATTGTCATAGAATATAAGTGAGACAGATTGTAAAAGAGTTCAGTGTTGTAACCCACTAATAAAGGTTAAATAAGCCTAGAAGAAAGATTCTGCTAGTATTGTAAGATTAGATAAGTGATGCAGCCTGGAAAAGAGTGTAATGCAATCCAGTAATAAAGATTAAACAAGTCTCAAATAGAGTTTCCACCTGTATTGTAATATCAGATAACTGCTGCAGCCAGAAAATGAGTGGTAATCAATCAAAAAAGGATAGACAAGTGTCAAATACATCCTTGTAAATTCTGTCATATGAAATAAGTGAGTCAGCTGGAAAGGGTTGTTGTAAACCAGTAATAAATGTTAATAAAGCCTAGAATTAAGGACCATTCTGAAATGTAAATATAAAATAATTGAGAGAGTATGAGAAAGACAGTTTGAAGCTACCAAGAAAGCTGGAATAAGTCTGGAATAAAGGTATACTGCAGTCACTACATAATGAAATGAATGAGACAGCCACAACCAAAGAGTGTAATGTCTTAAATAAAGTACAGAACCTGGACTGTGTCTGTCCCACAAATTGGATATGTTGCTGTACCTTTGTATTATGGCAATAGTATGGTTGTATGAAATGCTGAACATCCACAGTTGTCTATACCCATATAAATCAAATGTAGCAGGATGCTGTACCTGAACACAGCCAGATATGAACATATATGAATAAAAATGGAATGTATATTAATGTAGCAGTAGCATCCCCATCGCCAACATTCCTAAAGTTACATACAGGAAACTGTACTAATACATGTAGGGGATATATATCTGCATCTACTAGGAATGTACAGTATATGTACAGGTAGTTTTAGTTGTAAATGTAAAATTTCTCCACCTTACCCTATTTTCACAAAAGATGCCATTCCACACCAAACTGGGTATGTGTATTCACAATTAATTCCCATGGACATTTGTCATGTTGGTTCATACATATCTGCATTTACTTTGATACATGTGCCCCATTCACATATCCAAACCTGATGGCCTGTTGCCACCAATCAACCCTGCCTGCTGTTGGAATGTGCACTGTTGTTCTAAATATGCATGTGTTATGCTTGCTGCTCAATGTTCGGAATTCATGGGTGTTTGGTTAATGGGAATACTGATGCATGCTGTTACAACTAATTTTGAATGGTGTTGTTTGTTACTAACCCAAAATGCCATAAAATACTGCTAAACATAGGACAACAGGGAAGGTGGGTTCCAGTGGACCCACCTCTCCCACCTCAGCTGGCGAGTGCACCTGGCACCAGTGCCCAGGCCGGGACCTCCTCCTCTGGTGGCCCTGTGCCACCTTTGGGTGGAAGTGCTGCAGGGGATGGGGCTCGTCCACCCTCTGCAAGTGTGGCAGGAGGAGAGCCTCCACTCACCCTCCATAGGGTCCAGTCTGTGGTGCGTAGTCAGATCAGGCATTCTGTGACTGATCCCCTACGCCAGCTTGAGGTGAGGGTGGCGCAACTCACGGGTGTGCCTGCTTGTCCTATCCAGCCCCCAGCACAGCCCCGGCCTGGGCTGGGAAGGCGCAGTGGTAACTGCCTATAGGTGGGGATTTCAGTTCCACTGTTGCCATCTGTGGGCTCATGGGCTTGCGATATCCAAACATCCGTCCCCGTCATTTGTGTTTACCCCCACATGTGTCATACTCTGCCCTTGTATGCGTCTTGTTTGTCTTGTCTGTTAACCTCCCCAACCTACCTCCCCAAATATACCTACTTCCTGTACCTCATATTCCACTCTCACCTGAAAAAAAAAATAAAAAAAGGGCACTCTGTTCCCACAAAAAGTTACGCCCTATACATAGCTGCCCAATTCGCACACATGTCCACTGGACATGTAAACTGATAATTCTAATTGGCAGTACAACATATTTTGTTGTCCTCACCCCTCTCTCAGGAGTGGAAGGTTTCAAATTTCACACCAAATTTCACACATATGCACAGCTGTTGCTGATAAAGAAATGGGCAGCTATGGGCCTTCTCTACACCCTTCCTGCACATCCCACGCTTGTTTTCCTACTGTCCTACCCTCTTTGTGCCCCCTTTTTCACCACTTTCTAAACGCCCCATTTTCTTTTCTTTAAAAGAAATTAGCATGGGTCTTAGCAGGCGTAAGCACTTTTAAGCAGTAGTCAGCGGGTGTGCGCTTGTGTGCGCTTAGCTAAGCGATTGTGTGCACGTGTAAGCATCGTGCAAACCAGCACAAACCTGCTTACAACTGCTTAAAAGTGCCTTAGTCACTCTGTATGACAAGGCCTGCAGTCTGCTCATCAGCAAAATAAAATACCCCGTCAGTCTCGAACCCCGGACCTTGAAAACACTAGTATGAATGAATTACCACTGAGCCACGGCAAATATGCAAGAATTTGGTGCTGAAAGAAATATACCATGAAATACAAGGAGTGAATGTAAAGGGAATATAGGAAGGCCATTACACAAAGCTTGTTCCCCGAATCCCTACTGGCTATTCTTGTGGAATTGCATTACATTAGTGTGATAAGAGAAACAGCCATGCTAGGAGGTAATAATGTTACAGTAGCACCTTACAAACCCCACACAGTATCAGAGCAGGATAAACACCGCCGTATTTGAATAGGTATGAGGCCAGACTTCCCAACTGTGACTGATTTACAGGGATGTCCCTGATTTGCAAAAAAAATTTACCTGTGCCCCACTGACTCCCTGTGAAATGTACTAACAGTAGGCAGAAAGGTGGGCTATCCTATGTAATGGTGACTGTCAATAAGTTAAAGTAGACACTACTTGCATGTCAGAAATGGTGTAGTAATACATATGCTCAAAATACCCCACAGCCACAACTGCAGAATATCTGAAATATATCACAGGTGTATCCCACTGATATGTACCTTTCCCTGAGGCTGGTCAAATATATACCTGAGAGTATCTGAGGCCTGCAAGTGTCAGAAATACACAGGCATATCAGCCTGTCTGCTGTTACACACTTTGCGAATAGCTGTCCCACAGGCACACCCTCATGTAGGAGTACAACACAGAAATATCAAAGGATGTAGCCATATAACAAACTAATGACAGTATATCAGTTTACAAGCACTGCATGTGCCTGATATTCATAATTGTTAATACAAAATACAAGGCTCTAGTACTGCTCAGCAGCAAAATAAAATACCCTTGTAAGTGTCAAGCCCAAGACCTTGGGCTCACCAGATTGCATGCAGTGCCACCAAACCACAGCAAACATATAAGAACTTACTGCTGAAAGAAATATATCATGCATTACAAGGAGTGAATGTCAATGGAAAATAGGAAAGCCATAGCAACACATTCCAGTAAAGACAAATATCAGGCCTTCAAGGAGTGAATGTAAAGGGAAAATAGTGAAGCCATAGCAACACATTGCAAGAAGTACTGTTGTATACCAGTTAATCCACAACTCCCACAGGAAAGTACATACTCCCATGTAAATAGTGTTAGCATTAGCAGGTGTAAGTTAACATACACACTGAGAAGAGTGAACTGAAAAAGCAACAGTCAGGTTTCAGTACAACAGGCATTTCAGTGGCTACAACACAGCCTTAGATATGAGAGACATACCAACCTTCTGACTGACACAACAGTGTCCACAGAAAACCAGCATGGTCCCCACCTTGCAAAACTGAAAGGCCTATGCCTACCTAACCTATCATTTTATAGCAGTGTCCTGAAATCACAGTGAGAACTGCAATTACCACACAGCAGGCTACATGCAATTAGTAAATGCTGGCCACCAACTGGTGCAGAGGCCATCACATGCACATGTGCAGATACCTACAAAAGCAGCCTGTACTGCCAGTCCACACAAGCAATAATATCATTGCAGCAACTGGAGGGAGGGAGAGAGAGAGAGAGAGAGAGAGAGACAGAGAGACAGAGCGACAGAGAGACAGACCAAAATAAAACAAAAGAAAAAAGAAAAACCAAGCCAGCCAGCCATCCAGGCATCCAGGCAGCCAGCCATCCAGCCATCCAGGCAGCCATCCATCCAGCCACCCAGGCAGCCATCCAGGCAGTCATCCAGCCAGCCAGCCATCCAGGCAGCCAGCCAGCCAGCCATCCAGGCAGCCAGCCATCCAGCCACCCAGTCAGCCAGCCAGCCATCCAGGCAGCCATCCAGCCAGCCACCCAGGCAGCCATCCAGCCAGCCATCCAGGCAGCCAGCCAGCCATCCACCCAGCCATCCAGCCAGCCATCCAGGCATCCAGGCAGCCAGCCATCCAGCCACCCAGGCAGCCAGCCAGCCATCCAGGCAGCCATCCAGCCAGCCATCCAGGCAGCCAGCCATCCAACCACCCAGGCAGCCAGCCAGCCATCCAGGCAGCCAGCCAGCCAGCCAGCCATCCAGGCATCCAGACAGCCAGCCATCCAGCCACCCAGGCAGCCAGCCAGCCATCCAGACAGACATCCAGTCAGCCATCCAGGCAGCCAGCCAGCCATCCAGGCAGCCATCCAGCCAGCCATCCAGACATCCAGGCAGCCAGCCATCCAGCAACCCAGGCAGCCAGCCAGCCATCCAGGCAGCCAGCCAGCCATCCAGGCAGCCAGCCAGCCATTCAGCCATCCAGCCAGCCAGCCAGCCAGCAAGCTAGCAAGCCAGCAATCCAAAAAAAAGCTGTCAGAGACAAAGGTAATGTAAACTACATAATCTAATAATCTGCATACTATGAACCCTCCATATGTGTTAGCAGTCTGTATCTATATGTATATGAAGATGTGCATAGGGCAAGGGACATACTGCAACTGTTAGTGAAGGCTGGACATACATATGTAGTTGAAGGTTGCTATGTGCACATATCAATGTAGGTTGTAGTGTATGGCATTGAAAACAGCATGCAGTGCAGGTATATGTCATATGGTGGTGAACTTCTGTGGGACTGAGCCAGTGAAGCCTGCTACAGCTATATGGCTTGAGGACAGTATAATGCATTATGCACAACAGTGTACAATATCATTACAGAATGGTATGTTTCATAACTGTTGCAGAAGTGATATTCCCACCATGAAAGGTGGGCAGTCCATGTACCTGCATGTGCATTTATATGTACAGCAATGGATGTTAAGAAGTGTGTGTGTGTGTGTGTGTGTGTGTGTGTGTGTGTGTGTGTGTGTGTGTGTGTATATATATATATATATATATATATATATCGATATATCTAAATATATATATATATATATATATATATATATATATATATATATATATATATATATATGCACATAGACAGAGAGGTCTGTATAGATACATAGAGATATATGGATAGATAGAGAATATGTATATACATATAGATATAATAGACAAATACATATATAGATATAATTTTTGATACATACATGTATACAGATAGATATGAATGTCTATAGATATATGTATGTATATATATATATATATATATATATATATATATATATATATAGTTATATACAGCGGTGTGTATATAGATATATATACATATATGTAGATATGTATATATATATATATATATATATATATATATATATATATATATATATATATATATATATAGATATGTATATATTGATATATATATTTATATGTATATATATATATATATATATATATATATATATATATATATATATATATATATATATATGTAGATATGTATATATATATATATATATATATATATATATATATATATATATATATAAAGAAAGAGTGAGAGAGGGGGACATGGGGGCAGATGTACTGCAACAGGTGCCTGGTGATCAAGGCATGGACAGAACACCAGTGTTGATACTGCAGTACCATACCCCATTCCAAAACATGTTACCCACTAACTACCACATAGGTAGTTGCCTGCCTACCACTGGAGGTGTCAAAAGGGAACATGGGACACAGGTGTACAGTTGCCTCCCCTTTGATATCCACAGTGGCACACTAGTCTTGTAATCCCTGTACATGGTATGCATCATCACAAAAGGTGTCTCAGCTAGGGAAATGCAAGTCAGTGTACCCCTGTACACCTCACAATGTCCTATGTAGTATGTATCTCCCATGAGAACTACAGCAAGTGGAAAGGCCACAGACATACCTAACAAAGACTGACAATGGCCACAAACACATTCCCTATGCAGACTGACTCACAAACCACAGCTAGAGTGCCTTGCATATTGCCTACACAGAGGTTACCAGTGCTGGACATACAGAGTTATGTCACACCCATACCAGTTGGCCAACCACCAAGGCAACACCTCACAATCCATCCAGCCTACATGACCTATGGCCCTACTCCCTGTCACTGCACTAAACAGCACATGCTGGAGGTACAGGTTTCTGTACACAAATATGCCATACCCTGGACTAAACCACCCAGCATTAACAAACAAGGCTCCTCATTAGTAGATGTCATACATACCCCTGATGAATGTCATGGAGATCGGTAATATGTCCTGTGAATCACCTGTGTATAACTGTTTTACAGGAGCAAGTAAAATCACAGTATATGTGTACCAAAGGGCAGGGTAGCATATGGCTAGGCTGCCCTAGGCCCAGGGCCAATAGCATAGTACCTACCTATGACACAATGCACACACACATGTACTCAGTGCAATACCAGCTATGTGACATTGAATGAGTGTGACACTGACTGTGTGCAAGCTCTGTAAAGGTGTGATAGCTTATCATGAGTTTGTGTCTGTCATGGTAGTTGGTGTCCTTGGTGTGAGGCCAGAGAAAGATGCATCAGTTATTGGGATGCAAACATAGTAGATTGGCATATGTTGTGCCGTAGTTCCCTGTGTACGACTGCAGTGTCCCATCATAGGCAGAAGCAATACATGTATGCTTAGTAAGTGATACTGCTGTTGAATCCAGCTCCCATATAAACTGTTGTACTACCTGATGTTGTAGGCCTAAACACTACAGTATGGTGTATGTTCACATTCTGTGGTAACACTGTTTGGTGTGTTACCTGTAGTCTGCACAGATTACGTACCTCATGCATAGGTATCTGTAAGTAGGGACACACAGTACTATAGGGTACACAGTTAATGCTCATCTGTGTCGTCATACATTTCTGTGTTGTATGTATGTGCAATGTGTGTGTAATGATGCCTGTACCATGGCTGCAATCACATGTGTGTTACAGGGTATGTGTGTGTACCTGGCAGCACGTATACTCTGTGACAGCAGTATGCTGGCTTTAGTAACAACTGTGCAGGTATGTCAGGTAGGGGTATGGCATCAAAGACTAGGGTGGATTACCATTGAAACTGTACATGTGTATTGCATTCATTGCAGGGACAACAATATTCTTCATCCATTAGCTTGATACATACCCAGTGTGAGGTTGTGCATTGTATCCCAAACAGTGTGCCGAGTGCTGGTGTATACTAGTTTGTTGTATGGAGTGTGGCAGGCACTGTCAGACAGTTGTGGGCTGAGCACTGATAAGTGGTATCGAACATGTGTATCCCCTGATAGACAGACAGATGCTATATATAGCAGTGAAGTGATATCAGTACATTTGAATATTAAGTGTGCCACATGACTTGCTCACATATTTTTCTTTTCCTTCCTTCCAGGGTTATGGTGCATCAGAGAAACCCACCTTATACAGCAGCAGAGGATCAGGAGATCCACCAGAGTCTGGTGCAGAATTACTGTGTGCTGTTTTCTAGGACCAGCCAGAACCAGCATGAGAGGGCTGCACTGTGGCAAGAACTTGTCCATCCGGTAAATGACATAGGCATGCATAACCGGACATATGAGCAGGTACGGCATCACTGCAGTGATTTAATTAGACATGTCTGGCAGCGTGCGTCTGATATCCACAGACAACAGCTTGCCACAGGTGGTGGGGTACCTATCCACCCCCCCTCACCAGTGTGGAGGAGCACCTCCTAAGTGTTGTGGCTCCAGGCCAACAACAACAACATCCACAAACATGTGTCATCATGGAGGCCGGAGCCAACCAGCATGTTGAAATGGAGTGTGCAGGTAACATGCCATATCTGTAGTTGACTGTTCTCTGTACTGGTAGTCTATGCATGTGTGAGATGTGTACTGTTTGTGTCTCTGTTAACCTGCCCATTCTTCTGCAAGATTGATATTCTGAGCATAATCTGTACACCTGTGAAAGCCACCTGTTGTACTACTGTACTTTATCATACTCACAGTATCAAAGGCACAGTTGTGGCCACTGGCAATCACTCACACATGTTTGCAGGTCCCTCTGGAGTGACAGCAAGGCAGCCAATCCATGCTGGTGAGTGTGTAATAACAATACTATTGCTAATGACATGTGCATGCCATATGGAGGTGTAGTGTGTGCACATGTAACACACCTACACATAATGCATGCTGTGCATGTTTGCTGTGAGACTATGCATATACCATTATTCTCAGTAGCTGCCTCACTCACATGCAATACACAGAGCAAGACACACATGTGTGGCAACACAGTACTGGACATTGTATAGGCATACCAGATACACATGTACACAACACACACATGTTTGGCATACACACTACACCTTAGCCTGCTACACATGTCCAATTATTACATCTGCTGTATGGCCAGCCTTCAGCATCCCACTTATCTACACAGCACACATAATATACCTGAGGGGTAGAGCCCTATCATGTCTTTGTGCAACAGTCTGGAACAAATAATACATTCATGTTAGGCAATGCTCACTATTGGCCACCTTACACACCCATGTAACAAGTGGCTGTGTAATTGTGGATGTAGTCATGTTACTGCACTTCAGGTACAGCATGCTAGCTGCCTGTCTGGCACACATTATTATTGTTGACTGACCACAAGAAGCATGTTGATCATGGCTCATGTTACTACACCACATCCAGTTCCACTGACCACAAAAGTACACATAGCTGTTATTGCATAGCACCGCCATGTGTGTGTGTGTGTGTGTGTGTGTGTGTGTGTGTGTGTGTGTGTGTGTGTGTGTGTGTGTGTGTGTGTGTGCAAATCTATGCACCCACAGCTTGTAACACTTGCACAACATTGTTATGTCCTTGTACACATTGTGTCCCAGGGTGGAGACAATCACTGAACAATTACACACAAGCATCAAGTACACGTATACTGTTATTTACAAAGGCTGTATACACTTGCACTGCATGTTCCTGTGCAACACATAACCTGCATGCTGACACGTGTGCAGTGATGTTTTTCCTTGTGAAACGGTCACCCACCCTAAAACAGTATTGTGTATGTGTTGGATTGCAGGTATGTCTGTGTCTGTATCTGCTGTACTGAGGAGTGTGCCTGTGTGCTTGTGTACCTGTGTGCATGTGTGCATGTGCGCCTGTCTGCATGTGTGCATGTGCGCCTGTGTGCATGTGCGCCTGTGTGAATGTGTGCATGTGTGCCTGTGTGCATGTGCGCCTGTGTGCATGCGTGCATGTGTGCCTGTGTGCTAATATCGTGTACACATTTGTAAACTGTGTTTCCTATCTTCCTCTCACAGGTTCTGATGTTGCTCTGGTGGAGTGCAGCAGGGAACCTGAAGCCACTGCTGGGGATAATGCTAATGATGATACATGTGTTATGGCACAGGGAGGTGTGACAGAGTCTGTTGTTGGTCATCCAATTGACACAGCAGTCAACCCCATCAATGCGCACAGTCATCCTGCCGATACATCCATTGTCACCAATGTCCTTAGCTGAGGGACAGCATACAGTGGGCATTGACCAGGGTAGTGTGGTATCATTGGCACATGCATCCCCTCACAGCAGCCATGGCCAGATTCCTGACATGGTACCACACAGGCAGATGTCCAGGGGTTCTCGTGGGAGCATCTGTGGTCGTACTGCCCCTGTCAGACATGTCCACAGAGGTCTATCAACCTCAGCTATGTTCCGGGCTGTAATGCAGCAACAGGCACGTATGTAATGGTACACCAGACAGGGTCTGAGGAAGCTTAGAGCACATCGCACTGCTATGAATGACACTATGCATGACGTTGCGTCTGCCATCTGTAATATCAGAGAGGTCATTGATAGACGTTGGGGGGACACATTAGATCTGTTCCACAACTACATGTCCAGGAGCCAGGACAGTGCAGTACGGTTGAGGCGTTGATGTAGACATCTGCCAGCAACATTATCAGCTGCCAGTCATCGCAGATGACAACAAACCCACAGCCACTCCCATAGTGCCAGTACCAGCCCCAGCAATGCTGGGTCTGTGCTGTCATTAGACTGTCCTAGAAGACCATGTGCACGTGGCTCTGGACAGTCCCAACAGGGGCATGGGACCAGTCAACAACCCACTGCTTCTGATTACAGTACCTAGTCTGGCTTAGTACCTGATACTGTCCGTAGCACCCCTGCCAGGCACAGGTACTGTGTCCATGGCCAGAGACAGTGACCTGTATGACCTGGCAGGTACAGTCTGTGGCTGTCCACAAACACACATACAAGGCAGCCACATGGTGGAACTGTGTGCATGCATACACACACACATAATGCTAACACCTAGGGCTAACACACACACACACACACACATCACAGCAACGTTGCCCCATCTTGTACTGTCATCCCTCACTAACACACACACACATACATGTTGATTGGATGCGTCAATGGCAGACTCTGGCAAACCAAGTGCACACCCTGTGCATGTGATGAAACTGTGCCACCTCCTGCCATCTGTAACATTGATACTGGAACAGGATAGCATGGTACTGATGCACAGGGTGACTACATAGCACTGTAGTAATATTATCATGCTGTTAACAGTACAGTGTAATGATATTGTTGTGGGTATATTCGAGCATGCATGATGCATTAACTATGTTTGTCATTGCAGTTTTGTATACACCAGTGCTAATTCCCAAAGTGTACTGTCTGCACATGTGCCACATGGCTGTCGTGTGTACCTGTGCCTGCATGTGCTGGGGTGTGGACAGTACATGTGTGATGTTTGCATCACCGATTTGCAGGTGTACATTTGTGAACATGGTCAGCATGGAACATGACATGGTTTGACAGTATGCTGTGGGTGATACGGTTTCCACATGCCAGTGGTCTGCATTCTGGTAGTATACACAGCTTACATAGCCTGACATTCAGTGGTCATTACATGGTGTCTCCTCAACTGATACACAGACGTAGGAACCTGGTGTCAGTGATATCCCTGCAGTACTACACTATACCAGTAGCCATTGTTACCGAGCCCCACACATCCCTGGGAACAATACCCTTTGGCATATAGCAGTCTCATGTACATGCCAAAACACTATGAATATGTCCATCCATGACTGCAAATACATACAGTGGCCTACAATGCATTATACACATGACACACCTAACCACCACAAGGGTATCATACGGACAGATATCTGTTGTCCAAGCCATGGCATATTGCTGTAACGCTACTGTGGCATTGTCATTGGCATGTAGTTAAAATAGTATTCCAACAGTGCCATGTAGGTGGTAGCACCCATCATGTAGAACGGGTAATGGGGTATTGGTGTGTACATATGGACAGGTGTTATCTTGTCTATCCTGTGGTATTCACATTTCCAAAGGTATTCTGCAGTCTCTCTCTGTATCACCTAAGCAAGAAAATGTCTGTATGCATATCGGCAATAGTTGCCATACACCTACACTGGATGGCCATCACTCACAGACTTTGCTGTGTTTTAACATGTCTGACATATACTGCAGACGTGAATCATCACCCACATTAATCTATCAAAGCTTTCATGGGTGTGTGTCACATAGTTGGCCTAGGACACAGATCACTGCAGTAGCTTGCATTATCACCAACATACATGTATGGCCTAAGGTCTGGTAAGCTGCGGCACATGGTGGCAAAGGTAACAACTGTATTCATATGGGGCAGGCTTCACACATAGGAACTATTAAAGGTCACAGGTACATATCTGTATGTGGCAAACACATACCTGATGTGTGCATGGCAATTACTGTTATAATAATATGTCATTCAATAATGAAAGCAAAGCACACAACACATTCACAAACTGTATGACAAATGCATACATGACATTTGTAAGATTCAAACCCCTACCTAACTAGGTTATGGAACTTGAAAGAGATGCATTTGCACAGTATGCTATTCGCATTACTGGATGATTGTTCTTCTCCTGCTGTATTTATAGGGTGCTGACATCATCAGTCTTTCCAAAGAAGAATGTACATCTTTTAGTGTGTTATCCCAGTCTTCAAAATGGCCATTCTTTTCACAAAGAATTGCAGACATACACACACAGTATTTGCAGGATTCAAACTCCTACCTAAGTATGTTATGATACTTGAGACGGACGCATTAACACAGCACGCTATTCATATTATTGGATGAGTTCTCTTCTCCTGCTGTATTTATAGGGTGCTGACATCATCAGTGTTTCCAAAGAAGAATGTACATCTTTTAGTGTGTTATCCCAGTCTTCAAAATGGCCATTCCTTTCTCAGAGAATTGCAGACACGCACACCGTTTGCAGGATTTAAACCCCTATCTAACTATGGCATGATACTTGAGACAGACACACAGAGCATTTGCAGGATTCAAACCCCTACTTAGCTATGTTATGACATTTGAGACAGACACATTAGCACAGTGCACTATTCGCATTATTGGATGATTTTATTTCTCCTGCTGTATTTATAGGATGCTGACATCATCAGTGTTCCCAAAGAAGAATGTATATCTTTTAGTGTGTTATCCCAGCCTTCAAAATGGCCATTTCTTTCACAAAGGATTGCAGATATACACACACACACACAGAATTTGTAGGATTCAAACCCCTACCTAACTATGTTATGATATTTCAGACAGATGCATTGGCGTAGCGTGCTATTCACGTTACTAGATGATTTTCCTTCTCCTGCTATATTTATAGGGTGCTGACATCATTAGTGTTTCTAAAGAAGAATGTACATCTTTAACTATCCCTCAGTATGGGGGATAACAATATCTGTGCATTCACAGAAACCTAGTTCAGGGTCACATATGTACACTGGCACTGCCAGGTTATATGTACCATGCTTCGTGACTACAGGACTTGTGACACAGAACATAAGTAGGGAGTGTATTCATATACATCACAGATACACACACCTCTGGGTTGGTCCCACTGCACTAAGCATGGCAGCCCATACATATACACCTACCATTGTGCAAAACTGCCTTTTGGTTTGGTGTATAGTTCAGACCACCCACCCATACCCAGTAACCACATTTGGCTTTCCTGGGAACAGTGTCGGATATGAAGGTCTTCACACACACCATTATAGTGGTTGACTTCAGGTACACAAATATTGACTGGGGATACTACTCAAACCCTCAACATCACCCTACAGCCACTACAATTTGTGAATCCATGTGCTATGGCACAACCAGTCACCACACCCACTAGGGGGAATACATATTGGACCTGATCATCACCAACATGGGGACTCTATGTTCCACACCAGAGGTAGAACTGTCATTGTTAAGATCAGACCATGATCAACTTTCCCTGGACATCCATATCCCATCCCCACACCCAGCCAAGGAAATCACTGTAAAGAATTTCTCAAAAGCAGACTTTGCACTTGTGAAGACTGGGGTGGAATACTTCAGAGGCCCCATGCTGGAGGTTAATACAGACCAATCTGCAGAATTCTTTACAAATGCATTGTATGAGCAGCTGCAGGTATGCATTGAGCATGCTATCCCACATAAAACCATGACTCCTCCAAAACAGGAGACCTGTCTGGTTGACCCCAGCCATATATAAGCTGTACAACAGAAGGAGGAAGCTACTACATAACAGAGCAATATTCCACAGACCCAGATAGATCATAACCTCTCCTTTGCTAATCACATTGACAGAGAGTCATTGCTAATAACTTTGTATAGCCCTCCTTCTCACATGGGTGTTTGCATGTAGATCATGTGAGGTCATTGTGGCCCTCTACTACTCACTCATCAGGACCATTTTTGACTACAATGCCCCTTTTAGGGTGTACCTTACCCAACACCTGCGGCAACTACAGTGAATACAACAGTACCTCCCCAAGAGAATCATGGGCTACACACAGATGTCATATGCAGCTCAGCTAAAGGATCACCAGCTCTACTCAGTTGCTTAACACCTACTCAGAGGTAATCTATGCCTGACGTACACAGCCATTTCAAACCCAGAAGTAATGGACATGCTCCACCTCATAACATCCAAGACCCTTATAGCTACACACTCCAGGGACGTAAATCTCAGCACAAACATAAATAGGACATGCTGCAGGGACAGATGCATTACTCACAGGCTCCCCTCACTCTGGAATTGAATCCCAATTAAAGTTAGACATAGCCCCTCACCAACCCTCTTCCAGCAAAATACAGCTGCATGGATGTGAAATTGCAAATTCACCCCTGGGATCTCCACTGTATCCCTGCTTGACAGAGGCACAGCAA
>NC_056733.1:1355110312-1355147427 GCF_019279795.1 Protopterus annectens | reverse complement strand
TTAGAGCTCTGTATATTTTTACTCGTACACATGGACCCAAGTGATCAAGTTATGTATTAGTAAGCCCTTCCTGTCATCTAAACTCTACACATGCCTGATAAAAGCAGACTAAAAGGAAGTATTGCAGGATGGTCACTGACCTATTAGATTGTACATGGTTACACTCTCAAATAGTTGTTCTTTCTCAGCATCCTCACCAGCTCCTTACCACAGTTATTTGCCAAAATGAGATAAATATATTTTACACAACACTTTTCATAATAGAGTTTTACTTACTATACTGGTACTACTTGGTCATGGGTGTTTTCCATTCTTTTCACAAGCTGCATGTTACCAATCCTGCATAGCTCTCCTCACGCCATTGTGGAGGTCAGTCAAGAACAACGCAATGCCCTCCTCAGTTAGGTAAATGCCATCCCTTCTTAACAGGTGAATATCTTCCGCAGTGATGCTGTCATTGCAGATCGTAGATCCACCGACCCTGTGCGTCAAGCTATGCATGAACCCATTCTATAAACGTCTGGCCTTTTGAGCTGCCCGTTGACAGTTTGCTGTTTTCCATACCTGTCGAAGAATTGTATCAGACCAAACAAAATGATAACGTGGCCACCAAGACTTCAGGTGTTCAAAAATTGCTGTGATTTGAAACCATAGCCTTCCGAGTGGTTGACAGATGACATCATTCCTTCCAAGGTGTAGCACAAGGATGCCGGGCTCAGGGTACATGGAACACTTCTCTTCCAACAACTGCAGTACTCTGCTCCAATGCATACCACTAATTGCAATCCAGCATACCTTCACACTAGATGCGGGGAAGCTCACGTTGTACTGATTTTCAATTATGGAGGCAGGACTGGCAGCCCAGTGAATGTAGGAATGGCCACATACCCACACTGTCATTTGTCATTCTCCTGGTCATGAAACCATGTCAGTGTCAGAAGGTGGACAAACCTGCACAGGAAAGAAAATGCAGATTACTACTGATGTTTGACAGATGTATTGGAAGACTACATATATATGTATATCATATGCATTACCTGGTTAGCCCATCCAAATCTTCCATCCTAGCCCCAGGGGCAGTATTCTTTGCATTAGGTACATAAGTGGTGATGACGCTGTAGAGGTACAAACCTACTCCACAGACACACACACACACAGACACACACAGGTTTTGCTTTAGCATGTTCTAATACATGTTAGTGTGGAGTGCAGAGGCATTCATTATCATTCAGTAAAAATACTATATCATTATAATTCAGTCAAAATAGTATAACACTTGGATGCTACTGAGCCCTTTCTCCTGCCACCTAATTTCCACCCATGACTGACAAAGCCTGGAAACATGCCCAACTACTGAGTATAATCAGAAGTACAGTAATACAAGCAGAAATGTCAAACTTATCTGGTTCATCCATGTAAGAATTAGTCACAAAAGTAATAATTCCAGTTAGCGCATCTGACTATCACTTTGGATACAATGAGACCCATCAATGCATAAACAAAAAATATAATAACCATCACTGAAACCTGAGCTATAGATAACCTATACTTGTTACACCGTATCTGTATTACGATATTCAGCAGTATGACCATGTATGCACAAGCACTTCCCTGGTACACAAATTAATTATTTCCCCTACCAACATCTTCATTACTACATTTATACACATGTCCCTGAATGAAACATTCACCCAAATGACCCCTTCAGCAAAATGTTCAGATATGCACAATCACCAAAATTATATATATGCGTGTGACCAATGCCAGAAAAAAAATCAGGGGGTTAGGAGGGCAGGCAATTGATGAAGAATGAGGGGGGGTTGCTTGCAATGACTCCAAGCAGAGAAAAAACACAACCTGGCTTGTGCATTAATCAAAGCGATAACAACTTCTACTTATGTGAATAACAGTTACAGCAGCTGAGACTTCTCCTAGAAAAGTGATAATGACTCACTGCTATATTGTAACTGCATGTATTGCTAATGTGATAATGACCTTCCTTTCATTACTGCAAAGGTATGCATGCTGAGACACAGGTGATAATTGCTGCACATAACCTGAGTAGGCATTCATTATATTAGATTGTGCAGCTGTTATGTAACACAGACTCATCATCATCAGCAAGGAGAAGACCTGAGTCATTCAGTCTAATAATATAACACTTAGATATTACTGAGCCCTTCCTCCCACCGAAATATGATGCTGAAATGATGCAAGATATAGATGAAGAATAAAACATATTTGAGTTCAAATATAATTAGGTGTTTTTACACAAAACACTGGTAACAAAAGGAATTAGAAATAACATATACTGAAATGCAAATAATATGTAAACCAAATTATTAATACAATAATAGATCAATCATTTATGTTCATCCCACACCACTGAATGCCATGGCAAAAAAAAAAAAAAAAAGAATTTGGTCCCCATCTGAAGCTGAACAATGACAAGAACTCTTGGAGCCATTGTGATAACCCCGGAAAATCCACCACTCCTAACCCTGTACTAACAAACAACCATGAAAATATCCCCACCCAATTCAACAAATACTTTACTGAAACAGTCCAAGCCTAGCCAACACCCAAAATGCTACTAGCAGCCCCTTATCTACAGAGACCTCAACCCACACCAGTATAATAAACTCCTCCTCCAGTTTCTCTCTGAAACCATTCCCTACTAAAACTATTGCTAGACTTCTCAAGAAGCTGCAGCTAACAGCTGATCCCAAAATGTTAAACACAAGTCTGCAATAACATCAATAGTCCATACTTTAATAAAAATACCATAGTACATAATACAAATGGGCGGAAGTGGAGCAGAAGAATCTGTCAAGGCTGCACGAACTACCAAGGTCTCAATGTTGTTGGTGGTTAATTTTAACTGACATGTGGACCATTAAAGAGCCTAGCTGAAATTCCCCCCAGGCACTGTCTCGTTTAGTGATTTGGTCAAAGTCAAAAGTAAACAAATGGAGGGCAGAGAATAAAACCTTGTACCACATGAGCTACAGCTTATAGCATTAACCCTGTGCACCAACTGCCACTATCTGAAGCTGTGCACCCAAACTATACAAGCAATTCAGTTCCATAACACAGTGTTTGATTACCTTCTTTCAACAATACAAAAGGTTCTACACCCACCCCTCAAATGAAGCATGCAACTGAAGATCTATAGTAAAGCCCTCCCTCCATTCTACTGTGCTAAACGGCCCTGATGCAAAATCCAATGAAACACTGATGCCAACTCATGAACGGTAAACTCCCTGAAACAGATGTGATGCCATTTAGCGCCCCCCCTCCCCCCATACAGTCTGCCTTAATGTATTTTCTGCAGCTGGCTTTGCTAATGTCAAGCTTAACATGAAATATTTAAAACCTTGTACATAGTACAATTTTGGAATTATTAATCGGATGTAATGAGTTACATCACTGTTGTCATGGTCTGATGCAGCAACTTCCCACTATTCCACAAGTCTGGAGTATTCCCAGAGATAAATGTTTAAACCTTATGATTTTATCGGGTCAGTTCAGATTATGAAAACCTGCTACAGAAGGAAACAAAGGGATGAAAGCCAAACGTGTTGCACACAAGTATGTGCACAGCATCTGCACAAGCCTAATCACTGCCCAGACAAAGCAGTACCAGAAAGTGGTAAAGAAACTGATACACATTTTCAAAATGAATTGTTACAACTAGCCAAAATTAGGCTAGCCAGTCCCTGATAGCAAAATTTATCATGTTTTCTCCCCATTACTATAATAAAACAAATTCCCCATTTATAGTCAATTATTATTCTTAGGCACCAACCTAAAATGTACTATTGAAACTTGCATTGCTGATGGTTACCAAAGTGAAAAACTGACAGAACCAAGGGAACCAAGTGTAAAACTAAATAAATCCGTATGCTGTACATATGTCAAGATATATTCAACTCTCAGTTTAGCATGCTTTCAAAACCAATGAACTACATTCCCTTAACTCTAACGTGTGCTGAACCCAAAGTATGTCTTCTTGGTCATCAGTGATCTATCCTGATCAACTTTTAAAGTGTTCTGCACAGAGTACTTCATACCAAAGACAAAATATATGGTTAATGGGACAGCTTTCATTTTAACAAGGTGTTTTCACCAATTCTAGTGTTCCTTCAGAGACATCTTCATCAGACATTAAGAACACCAACACATTTTTATGAACACAGCAAAGAAAAAACTATATTAACAGCTAATGTGTGCACAGTAATCTGTGCGCACACATAAAACATACCTCACTCGCATCTTCTTCACGGTGTCACCTTTCTTTCCAATGATACTTCAACTATGTTATTGTTTTTAACTGCACAATACATTAAGTGCAATAATTAAATTAGAAAAACAATACATGCACTTGCCCCAAGCGTTACCTTCGCTGTATATCAGAACACGGAGCATTCTACAAAATAAAAATGTTTTCGAAAAGAAAAAGGACACAGAGCATTTTATACACTATTAAAACATACTCACAAAAAAACACACAGATCAATATATATATATATATATATATATATATATATATATATATATATATATATATATTTGTTTGTACGTGCACATACAAGTATGTGTTTTTTAACTGTATGCAAATGTGAACTATGCTGCACTAGGGTGCACTTTTAATGCACATATTAGTGCGACGGTTTCTTCTAGAATTTCCAGAGGATTTTGTGGAATAATTGACAATCTTCTTATTTGCTTGTATGTGTGCTTATATGCCTTTCAACTTCTTTGCACAGGGATTCTGGATAATGCCTGAAACTTTCAGCAATCGTGAGGCATTCCGTTAACTGTAACAAGTATGGAACTCTGGTATTGTTGACTGTGTGTGACTCGGGGACGTTCTGAAAAAAAAATCCCTGAAAAAAGCTGTATATATATATATATATATATATATATATATATATATATATATATATATATATGTGTGTGTATGTATATATATATATATTCATTCCACAAACTGAATGCCCAGTGGTTTTTATTCTCCAGCTCTCCTGCAATGCTACTTTTAACAGTTTAAAGTGGTCATGTAAGAATGAACCAATGGGAAATAACAGAAACTTTGTTGCACTCTCTTTTTTTCAGAAAGAGAGAAACTTTCTTTTCGCTTTGTGTTTTCATAGGTTCATAGGTAGGTACTAGGCTATCTACCCGAAGGCAAATGTGTTGACTTTCGCCGCCCCCTTAGATTAGTTCCTTGTGCCTCTGCCCAGCAGAGCCACTGAAGTGATCCCTGGGGTAAACTTTCCATTTCCCTTCCACTCATCAAGATTTCTTTTTAAGTGCGTTAGTGAGGAGCTCTGCTAATGTAGACTGGGATCTTGTTCCAAAGCATGGGAAGTCTCTGGGACAGGAATCTATCCCTCCAGCACATCCTATTTATTGTTGTGGTGAGGTTTAGATCCCTAGAGCATCTTCTCCAATTCCACTTTATTTTATGGAGCAATAAATCTTTGCTATGCTATTCAAGTAGGGTCTAATGACAATGCTCTTTACATCTTCTCCAATTCCATAACCAGGGATGGGCCATTATACACCCCCACTACAAATATGTCAATACATACATACCACCAACAGGCTAACAAACTACTGAGGTGTGTGTATAGATTTACAACCTGTACCTTTTTTCATGTGGCAGCTCTGAATTGGCCATCTGCTATGAGCAATGGCAAATGCCCTGACATTTCAGCAGGAAATGTTTTCCACCCTTTCCTCCAAGCACTATTGAAAACTATGGTTCTATATATCTAACGCCTTTATACAATATAAAAACAGCAGAAATAACTACAACTTTAACAATAAGATTCCTTTTATTACCAAATTAAAGCGTAACTATTTTTGTACCATTTAAGGGAGTGGTCAGGTTTCTATACAAAGTGTCCCACTAGGGACATCTCAGAAAGTGACAACTTTGTTCAGGTGCATAATTATTCCTGGAGTACGTAATGCACATTTTAGCTACATACGTCCCATGTAGTGTATTCACACTTCATGATTAAGTGGTAGCATGTTCTTTGTAACTAGATCATTTTTAGAGTAGTTTCACAAATATAGGACGTACACATCAAATAATACGTGTACTACATGAAAAGTTTACATGACCTGTAGTAATAATTAAAAACAAAAAAGTCAGCTGAAGCTACAGAAAGGAGGAGTTTCAATAATAAAAGCGTAAAGTCATAAACTACATTTAACGTAGAGCCTTGAGACAAACGCATCAAAACAAGAACGGATTTAAATGCCACTATCCAACTGAACTATACATCCCGGTAAATGCTGGGTACAATAAGTTTTCACTGAGACAGATTTTTGCAAAAAAATAAATAAATAAATAACTCGAAGTCAAGTATGCGAGCGATTAATTATCAGTGCCCACCAAAAATTGCCGTTTACGAATAGACAACATTGTAATGGATAATAAAAAGTTTGAACTCCAAGTAAAACATAAACCCATCTAATTACCTTTTGTCGTCTAATTTATCCAAACAATAAACAATGGAAACCGCTGATAAGTTGCGCACGTCCTGTAAGAGTCTTCAACATCAGTCTCTTACTGCCAGAATCGGGAATGGGACAGATCTTAAGTGATGCTTTTTGAAAGATTAGTACTGGTAACCTGAAAAGTTGACAGACTAAGAGTTTTGAATTAACGTACACTTTTGAAGTAAGAAGTCTGTAGTCATTCTCATTAAATCTATTCCATCGTCTTTTCTCCCAAGCTTGCCTGTTTTAGGAGAGTCAAAGCAAAATTTCTTTTGTCAAAATCAGTAACATTGGAGAGGTATGCTGTGTTGTTAGGGCTGCAAACCCCACAAACGTAAAGAAAAAAATGGCCCACGTGTGTAAGCTCTCTACAGGATCAAAGTGCTGATTAACAACTGAAGAACACATATGTAAAAGGGGGTGTAGAACACCGAAAAGAATGGCGACCTTTCCAAGGAACAGTACAATCTTTAATATATAAGCCTAAATATATAAGCCTAAACAATGCTTACAAAGAAAAGCACTTAAAAAAAAAAAGGATCTGCCTATCGCCTCATCAAAACACATTGTAGAGTATTCGTAACATAGCCATGCACACAATCTTATCTCTGCGGTAGGAGCCCATGCTTACAATTTATCAGTCTAAAAGCCTGATAAACATAGGTAGCTTTCTTTATATTTGCAATCATTTAATATTTTGCTTCAAAGATCCAGACACTTAACTTACAAACTTGGCCTAAAGTCTTAATTAGACGACTATGAAACTACTGGCTGTGTAGTGATTACATTCGTTTCCAGATCACATACTCGTGTCATTCGTGACGCAAGTGGTGGCTTGGATTGCAAGAATCCGATTGGCTGCCACCACTTGCTGTTAAAGAACTTTTAAACTGGATTTTCTAAAATAAGTTTAATGTGAACGTAATGTTGAAACACGCTGAATTGTAACTATATAAAGTAATTTACACATTCAGTTACAATTTCAGCGTGTTTTACATTAAGGTCACCTACAAATCTGGAATACAGTTTCTCACACTTGTAGAAGGCACTCGGGGGTAACAGCTTTGAATTAGTATCTTCTCATGGCGCGCTCGGTGTTAAGCACAGAGGCGCCATGAGAAGGTACTCGTATCTATCAGCGTCAAACCTGTATTTACGAGATGGAATATATAAAAAACTATCATTAATAATAAATGAGCACTGTTTACACGCCCCGCATTTATGTGTTCCCACTTTACCATGATTAAGCCCTTGCTCTAGGTACTGTTTTCTCTCAAATAACCCTTTTAAGTTAACATCTCTTCTTTTAACAAAACTGGGGTGCTCCTGTACTAAGTTCTTAAAATCATCATGTAACCTCAAAACTGGCCAGTATTTTGAAATAATTTGTTCCACCTGTTCGGAGTCTTTGGAAAATGTATAAATAAAACTATTGTAGGGTTCGGACTGTTGAGATTGATCCTTCTGCTCTACCCCCTGTAAACCTCTTCCTAACAACGGAAAATACTTAAACTCCCTGCTCTCAATGACTTCTTTGGACAAACTGTTAACTAAGGACATGGGATAACCCCGTTCAATAAAAAGATTATTTAGGAATTGTATTACCTCAAGAAAAAGCTCATCAGTACTACACATCCTCGATGCACAAATAAATTGACCTTTAACAATACCTTTCTTTTGATGAAAGGGGTGGCCTTTGAATTAGAAAAAGTGGCCTTCCTGTACAGCTTAGACTGAAAGGTATTATTGTTGTAATCCTTAAAAAGTGTAACATCAAGATAATGAAGTGCGTCACTACTAACATTGTAGGTAAGACAGAAAATATGTAGTGGAGTTAATATAACTTATGAAGTCCAAAAAAATGTTCAATGATCCATTCCAAAGCAAACAAATATCATCTAGGTACCTCCTGTAATAAACTATGTGTTGAACCCAGGGTGTAGAAAATATAAAGTTGTGCTCCCAGTAGTGCAACACTATGTTGACGTATAATGAAGCAAAAGAGGCACCCATCGCCACACCCTTCTTTTGCTTGTATAGACCACCATTAAAATAAATGAAATTGTTATCAAGAACAATCTCCATAAATTCAACTAGGAGACCGATAATGTTGGATCCAAGGCCGGATTCAGAAACCAAAACTTCATTAAACCACTCTAAACCAGTGGAGTGTGGAATACTGGGAAAGAATTCAACAATATCAATAGTGACCATCAAAAGGTCAGAGTTGTATAAACTACAAACTATACCCTTGAGAAAATCCCAAGAATCCTTACAAACATGTTTTAAGGAAGAGGCAAACCGTTTAGTAATATGGTCAATGAATTTTCCAAGGGGTTCTGTGATGCTGCCTGCTCCAGAGATGATGGGTCTAAATTTTAGTGGTACCAAACCTTTGTGAGTCTTGGGAATCCCAAAGACAACAGGGATCCTAGGTTTTTTAACATGTAAGTAATTGTACAACCTTTCATTAATTGCTCCTTGCAACAAGTAATCAGATAAAAGAAAATTGATCTTTGCATAGGCTAAATTCACTTCATTCTTAGAGATCAATTCATATTGCTCAGTATCCTGCAACATGCTATAAAGGATCATGTCATATTCAGAGGTGTACATCAAAACAACTCCCCCTCCTTTATCAGGTTTCATCACCCTGCAATCCTCATTCTTGAGGAAACTAATTAACTGATGCAGTTTAAAGTCCAAGTTTGTAGGTGGACAATGTGATTTAATAGAATACTGCTTCCTCAAATCCCTCTCTACTAATTCTTCAAAAATCTTGAGGGAGGGGTGGGTGGGGGGGTTAAATGTGCTAGTTCTTACAAGCCCTTCCTTAATAAAAGGTTGTCCTTTAAAATAATGTGCAAGGTTCAAACGTCTAACAAATAATTTCAGGTCAACCAATGTATTTGTCAGGTTCAAAGAGCGTAATGGTACAAATTGAAAACCTTTAATGAAGAGCTCAAAAAAATCTGATGTCAAAGTAATATCTGTAAAATTGTATATAATGAAATTGTCTTTTTTCACAACAGTGCAATTACTACCAAAGGTGTGTAACTGTGCATCTAAAGAGTCAAATGTCTCGATGACTAGGCTCTCTATCTGCATATCTTGCTCCATCCCTGCTGTTGGTACGTCATACCCCTGCCCCCTGGTCTGCCCAGGGGATAGTGAAAATCCTGTAATGTATTCTTACTTCCCTTCTGAGCTAATCGCTCACTTCTCCTCAGTAGATCCACAGGTGGACTGGAGAATTCATCGTCTTTGCCTGTGTCATTGACCCTATCTTGAACATACTTCATATTCCATCTAACCTTTCCAGGGGGTGGGTAGGCTAATTCCTCCCTATATTCAGTGAGATCTCTTTGTAACTTTCTAATTTTATGATTAACAATTTTCAAACAATGCTGGTCAACCTCGTGAAAAACATTGTCATAATTTAACTTAATACTAATAAAAGTTTTATTATTCACTAAAGAATCATTTAAAGTATTAATATCTTTCAACAAAATATTAGGTCTAACCACATAATCCCCAATAATTAGGTCGAGCATTTCCAAGCCTGCCCTATCAAAAATGTCACACAACTTGTAATATAAAGGAGTTCCAGGTAAAGCGCTGTTCGGAAATTTGTAACAGCACAAGCCTTTAGGAACGTGCTGTACACGAACACATTCTTTTAAATAGTCGATTTCTAATTGCATACTCTTGTAGGCATACAGTTTGCCCCTCAAAATGTTGAAATCCTGCTCAGTACATGAATTAGAATTAGAACTAGCAGAGGGAGCACCTAGTTTAAAAAGAAATTGTTGTCCAATCCAGGCATTGAAATTAAAATCCTTCTTTTGTAGATTCATCTTGTTTGCCTGGTTAGTTTGAGCTTTAACGGACTGTTCCTGCATCAGAATTAACCAATAAAATCTCTTCAGGAAACTCGGCCTGTGATGTAGCAACTGAGTTGTGCGCTAGTGGTGACGCTAACTTCCTCCTGAGGCCGTGCTGTTGGTTGCCTGGCAATGAGGCCACAGTATCTCCATTTCTCGAAGTTAAACTGTTATTCAGCTGAGTTAATAAAAGCAGGACTTGTTTGAACTCTCCACGAGTAACCGGTGCCTCATCCGGTTCATCTCTGAATAAAAGTGGCGTGTCCTGAAAATCGACCTGGTCCACTCCTTCAGCCATGGAGACAAAAGACCAAGAAAATAATATTCAAACAAACAAGCAAAAACCAAGAAATTCAAAGTAACTCCACAGACAAGGAGAACCAAGCCAGCAAAAAATAAATAAAATGAAAAGCGTTTATTAGCCGTACAAAAACAACAAAAGGTGACAAAATTGACAAAATGAATCAAGCACTTTCACCTGGTTAATACCAGGCTTTATCGAAATAAAAACGTAATGCAACCCAGATGTTTAAATATGTTCTAGTATAATCACATGATGTCTTAATTTATGCATTAATATACCAATTAATGAGGCATTAAAAAACTTAGAAAGCCCCTACATAAATCTAAAATTTTTTGTGCTACTAAAAATAAATATAACACAGCAGTGGTAAAAAATTATTGTTCATAAAAACAATAAATAATAATTATACAAACATTATTGAAAAAACATTGTTAAAAACTTTACTAAAACCTTACAGTCTAGCCATCCTTAACTTAAGCACACTGCTAATATTAATATTCTCGTTGAGGCCAGGGGGTTTACCAGCATCTAGCCTAAGCTGCCATAAAAGTTTTCTATATTCAAGACAGGTCTCCCAATCTCCCCCCCCCCCCCCTGGCATCCTGCGTTACCTGCTCATGGATGGTAAATTTAAGCTGCATTTTTGGGCTATACATAGAATGCTTATAAAAGGTATTTGTTTCCTTCTTTTTAGAAATGTTGTATAGGTGCTCATAAATTCTTCTTCTTAAAGGCCTCTCGGTCTTCCCTATATAGAAACTAAGGCATTGTATACATAATCCTAAATAAACAACACCCTTCGTCCCACAATTGTAATATCTATCAGCGTCAAACCTGTATTTACGAGATGGAATATATAAAAAACTATCATTAATAATGAATGAGCACTGTTTACACGCCCCACATTTATGTGTGCCCACTTTACCATGATTAAGCCCTTGCTCTAGGTACTGTTTTCACTCAAATAACCCTTTTAAGTTAACATCTCTTATTTGTATAATTATCATTTATTGTTTTTACTAACAATAATTTTTTACCACTGCTGTGTTATATTTATTTTTAGTAGCACAAAAAATTTTAGATTTATGTAGGGGCTTTCTAAGTTTTTTAATGCATCATTAATTGGTATATTAATGCATCAATTAAGACATCATGTGATTATACTAGAAAGTATCTAAACATTTGGGTTGCATTACGTTTTTATCTTGATAAAGCCTGGTATTAACCAGGCGAAAGCGTTTGATTCATTTTGTCAATTTTATCACCTTTTGTTGTTTTTGTACGGCTAATAAACGCTTTTCATTTTATTTATTTTTTTGCTGGCTTGGTTCTCCTTGTCTGTGGAGTTACTTTGAACCATTTGTTTCTTAGCCAGAGAACATCTGTATTTTGGAAGTTGTTATAAACACCCCATACAGAATGAATACAATATCGGATACAGTGATATAAAACAGTATACATTTGATGAAGCATTATAGCATAAGAATATGAACAGATTTTTTAGACTAGTCATATGGACTGGGTAGGAAGAAATTTGATGTGATGACTTGGATTTGGGATTTCTGAGTTAGGTAGTGAGAGGAGTGCAGCACAGAGATTTTTTTTTCTTATACTCTGAGAAAAACTGTAATATTCTATAGTTTATGTGCTAAATATCAAAAAAGAAACTGATTCAACAAAGAGAGGTTAATCATATAAGCTCTTCCCTTCAGAACACCAATAATGGAGTATTCAGTTGATCATTATACCACATATAGAAATAGTTCTTATTGTGATGAAGTAGCATAACATTTTCAGATCTCTCAACTTCTTGTGGGCAAAACAAAAAAATAATTGGGGTGAGCATCCCA
Source organism: Protopterus annectens (assembly GCF_019279795.1). Lineage (NCBI taxonomy): Eukaryota > Metazoa > Chordata > Ceratodontiformes > Protopteridae > Protopterus > Protopterus annectens. The sequence continues at coordinate 1,355,134,873 of NC_056733.1, read as the reverse complement.
AATCAGGTATGAGTTGTAAATATCATTATTATTCACTCAGAAAGTTAATAGAGCAACATGTTTCCTGATGAAGAAAAAATGCAAAACTCTAGTTTATTGCATTATTGATAATAATAGTCCTCGGTGATTTAAATGAAAATCAAACATTTTTGTGAGGAAAATGACAAAATATGAAACAAAGTTAGGATATTCTGCAAAGTCTAGGACAGCTAACAGCTATGTCTCTTTACCATGCCAAAAAGGGGTACAGATTCACTCAGAAACTAGGATCTATTACCTACTGCAATACAGTCAGGATTTATGTGGTGGGCAACAAAATATAATTTAGTTTTCCATTCTAAATGTAAGATGGTAATATATTTAAAATAGCAAAATAAGGTTTGATGAGAGGAAATTGGGTGAGACAGAGCTCTGATGCTGAATTGTCTCAAGAGTCTGTGAGTAGCAAGGATACAGTGACAGTCAAAGTGAAGAGCAGTCTACTCATGAGATGAACCTGGTAACTTCTGCAGCACCCATATAGAACTAAGTATCCAAAGCCGGGCAGCCATACATTCAGAAAACCATTAGAGGGTTGGATCTGTTGCCATATAAAGTCCAGCATCAGTCTAAGGCAATGAATGATGTCTCCTGGAAAACAATTACTCCCTGTTATGCTATTTATGACCTGGTATGTACTGGAAATCAGTACATGCTCAATCATTTGTCAACTTGGGTTCAATAGTCACATTAGGCTAATAACCTGAAAATGAGTATAGTGAGTTAGGTAATGTGGATTCAAATTTATTGGACAAATATAAATAAGTATGAAATAAGTTCCCTCAATTGCAGAAAACATGATAAACTTTACAGTATGAATATACAGATAAGAAGAAACATTCTCAACACAGATTAGATAAGGAATCAGTTATTTATAACAGAGATAAATGCACAATGTGGTCTCTGTATGAAGATGGATGAAAAATGGAAAGGAGATAATTTACTTGTATAAGGTATGAGAGAGGGATACTTCCATAAATAAAATAAGAATATAAGGAAAGCATCACTCAAGAAATCTTACTGGAAATATGTTTAATTTATCAAACTAAATGAACTACTCAAACTTTATCTGAGCTGGGTCTCTTAGATGTCCCTAATGTTCATAACTCTCCCTTAATTTCTATCAGTCATTGCTTTATTTCTCACAAAATTATTACTTTTATGACAAAATAATGAGGATACCTGATAGTATTATTATTAATATTAATGTTACTATTATAACATTTCTATCCTAAATAAATATTGCATTGGCTGGGGTTTATAGACATACATTGTGCATCTGTGCTGCAACTTCAAAGGTAATCTATTCTCCACAGCACTGCAAGGCTAATAATGTAAGATGAAGTGAGGAGGTGTGGACTACTCTGTATCCTGTGCGGCTCCATTGTTATATACTGAGTAACGCTCTAATCTTTCTATTTCACTGGGCAGTACAGATCTCACAATATGAGCTGTTCAGAGACAGGTGCTGAATGGTAGCGCACCTAATACCTCAGTTTTTGAGATATGGTACAACAATGCAAAACAGTCTGAGATAGGTAATTCACTCTGTAGAGCACTGCAGCATATTTCATTGCTAAAAAGAACACTGCTGTGATTGGTAGCAAGCTCTTCAACACAGCTGCTCAAAACACCATGGAAAATTAGACATACAGTTTCCCAAGTATTATCTTTGATAAAAACATATTCAAATGTTTGAAATAATAACTATATTCCCATTTATCGGAGATGTTTATTAAGCACACCAGTAATAAAACAGAATAAAAGTCCTTCTTGTTGCTTATCTTATCAACCAACCACATTGATGTCGCAATATTTGCAGGGGCATTAAGAAATATCATCTCTAGGTTAACAGATGAAGACCAAGCAAGACCTGCTATTAATAGCAAATAGACAAAGAGAGAAAAATGAGAATAATGACATCAGTTGATTACATTTGTGATAGTAGGAAGGTTCAGCCTTGACACCGAGAAAGCTTTTCTGCACTGTAATGTGGGGGTGTTTGTGTTTAACTCTAAAAATATTTGAATTTTTGCAATCAATCATGTCTTCCAAAAGGTATTTTAATTTAAAAAGGTAATAGACAAGGATGTTCTTTGACACCCATGATTTCAGACCCTTTATCTAACATTATAAGGTATAGCCACAAGTAAAAGTTTTTCAAACAGATAATCAAGGTGTGCCTGCTTTTGTTTCACTGTGTTCTATCTGTTTATTAGGAGAGTGTACTCAGGGGGATAAGGAAATTAGCCCCCCTTTGTGTAATCTCAGGATTTGAATATTTAAAGTACCAAGGATGTAATGGGTAAAGGGAGCTGTCTCCTTGCAAAAATAGTTTTTTCTTTGTGTTTTTATTTTCTTCTTGGTATGATTAATGTTGATGTAATGTTGTCACTATACTGAATAGTCAGGTTAGTAGAAATCAATTATTCAATATAGAACCTAATCAAAATTACTCAAAAATATTTGTTTCCTGATGATATTTTATTAAGATATTCAGACATGAATGCTTTATTTAGGTGTGTTCAAAGTTTAATTACTATGTTCAGTAATGCATCTGATTTAAAATTTAATAGTAACAAAACCAAATGGTGATTTTGTATTCTAAATAAAAAGATTATACAATGTAAGTTAAGGAAGAGTATAATATAATGTTGAAGAGGAAATGGGTTACTTTGAAAAAAAAGCTAAAAGATCTATCAAGTAAAAACTGAAGCAAAGCTAAATTGCATATTTGAAATAAAAAAAAAAACATAACTATATGGAATCAATGTTCTTTTGAATATATACTGCTATTGATAAGAAGCATTTCCTACCAAAGAGTCTATAGGTTTTATTAACTCAATCACTCTGTTACTTTGTAAGGAACAGATAAAAAAATTGAAATAATGTTTATCTGACATCCTAATAAGCTTAAGATAGCTTAAGGAAATCAAATTAGAGCATGGATGCAAAGGATTTCTTGGTATAAAATGCATGCAATTGCTTCTAGTATTAAAATTATACACTCGTTAAACAGTAAACATAATGTTTAATAAAAAATGTTACTTCTGAGTGTTTGTAACAGAAATAGATCTAAAATATCCAGATTAAATGAACAGTTGATAGAAAAATTCTGGTTAGTAGTCCAAAATTATTTTCATATGGCATACACAATTTATTTGAGTTTATGTAATATATTAAAAAGTCCATGAAAATGTTATATATATATATATATATATATATATATATATATATATATATATATATATATATATATATATCCCCATTGATAAAAGAATTTTACTCTTACCATATATTCCCTGTGTTTAAATATAGGTTTATAGGAAAATTATTGAAAAAAATAATGAAAGGAGTCAACATATCTATCATGGACTGGTTTAGCATGCAAGTAGTAAGAAATACTTCATTAAAAATTAAATTACATTTAATTTAGTGATTCCATGTTGAAAGAATATTCAAAACATGACATAACATATTTTGGAAACACAAATAAATCTGTATTATCAAAACAGAAAAAAATACACACACACACACACACACACACACACACACACACACACACACACACACACACACACACACACACACACACACACACACACACACACACACACACACACACACACACACACACACACACACACACACACACACACACATATATATAAGTACCCTACACTCAACTGAATGGACGCAATGCCCACACCCAGGAGACTGACATAATACTTGAAGCTGTTAAGCTGTTTCACAATTTTTCCATTTTTCCTTTTATCTCAATTCTCAGCATTTTCTGATTTTCCCCATTTGCTGCAATTACAGCTGTCTAATCTGTACTTCATTTTCATTCCATGTGCCTTCAGTTTTGTATTCCATTCTAATACCTTTTGCTGAAGATCTTGCTCAGTGTATGCCTGTAATGCCACATTGTCTGTATGCAGCAACTTTGTTGATCTGTCCCTTCTAGTCTGCTTGCTGATGAAGTCCATTAGCAGTAAGAACAGCTCTGGGCTCAGAGATGAACCTTGATGCACTGCCACTCCAACTGAAAACCTTTTTTGAGACCAGACTCTTTCCATGTTTGAGTCATTAGGTTCTTGTACATAACCTGCACTAATTCTACCAATATTTCTGGGACTTTTGAACAACTACACGACTGCTCAAATCAGTTTTATGGGACCTTGTCATATGCTCTCTCTAAGTCTATGAATGGCCAGTTGGACTCTTTCCTCACCTCTAGCTTCTTCTTAGCCATCTGTCTCACAGCAAACTGTGGGTCATTTGTGCCACAATCATGAGATGAATTTGAAATGCTCATATCCCATATAATGTTCTACTACTCTGCATATTTGTTTATCAGTCACCCTCTCCAGAACCTTTATGCAGCATTACAGGAGTTTGATACCTCTGTATTGTTCTGTTTTTATACACTGCTACTAGTATGCTTATCCTCCAGTCATTCGGGATACACCTTTCACTTCATACTGCTATGAGTACCCTCAGCAGTCATTTCTCCAGTATCTCACCCAATACCTTGATCATATATGCTGCAACCACATCTGGGCCTTCTACTTTCCTTGGATTCAGTTTGTTTATTGCTGTTCTTACTAATTCTAGGGTAGGATCCTCCTCTACTTTCATCATAGGGTATGTCTGGGGCAATACAGATTATGTGGGTTTTTTTATCCAAAAGCTGCTAAAAGTACTCCTGCCTTTGATTTTATGTGGGCTGGTGAGCAGGTTGTTGCTGATGTCCCTTACAAAAGGTGTCTGATCATCTTCTATATTTTTCTGTCTTTGCCCCACAGCCTGATAGAGTTTCTCTATGCCATCTAACGAGTCACTTTACAGAAGCTGGTAGAGTGCCTCTGATGCCTTATTATTTGCTATTGCCTCCTTGTTAGCCAACCAGCATTCTTTCTTAGCCTGGCCCAACTTTTCTGTCTCACACTTTTTCCTTCTTTCATTTGATGACTTCCTGGACTTCTGTGTTCCACCAGCAGCTTTCCTTATGCACCTTACGTCCATACCTGACTCAGCCAGATATCTGTTCTATAGCCATCACATATTCTGTTTTGAGGCAGTAGCATTATTCTTTACCTGCAACTATTTTTCCTCTTCGCCCTGAAATGCTAGAGTCCTGAGTAATTCCCTGAATTCTTGTGCTTTCTCTCCACTCAATTCCCCAGTCTTAAGCCTAGTCTTTGTTGACCTTAAAGCCTTCTCTGACTACTACTTGCAGCTGATTGTGGCACCGAGTATTTTATGCCATGGGTCAGCTGTTCAATGGGGATGACTGCAATCACTGATTCCACCCCAGTGTCTTTTCCCTACTAGGAGAAAGTCTACCTGAATCCTAAATTCCATTTTGGCAACATTTCTATGTGATCTTATGACTGTCTCTCTTGCTGAACCATGTGTTGGCCACAATCAAGCCATTTTCCAGACAACAGTCTAGAATGGTCTCTCCTTCATTCCTGTTGCACCACCCATGTGGACCCAGACAGTCCACATATCCTGTTCTGTCTGTCCTGATATGTGCATTCAGGTCACTAATTATAAACACCAATTCATGTTGTCCTGCTTTATCTAGTAGGTCCTGCAAATTGTGTCTAAATGCATTCTTTTCTTCACTACCACAACTCTATTGTGGATCACAGGCTAAAATTATAAATAGTACCCAGTCTTTACACTAGAGTCTAATTGCCATGAGTCTGTCACTAACTCTTATGATCCATCACTGATTTCTGAAGCCTTTCCCTCACAATAATTCCCCCAACATTTCTAGCCTGTCCTTTTCCTGAGTAGTAGACTCTGGCTTTCAAGCGAAGTGACTGCTGCACTACCCTTCCATCTTGTCTCCTGGATACATAGGATGTCCAGCCTCCTCCTTGCATCATTCCATCCACTTTCATTCTGTGTTCTGTCAGTAAACCTACATTGAGTACAGTAATTATTAGTTCATGTTTGTCAGGTTAATTGGTTTTATGTCCAGCTTTCATACAACAGAACTATACCAAGTAACCTAAGCGGGGCATCTGGTCACTGGCTGGCTAGTAGCTTATTGGCCCAGGGATGCTAGGTTTTATGGTGGGCACAATCTGGCCATTAGAGGCACATACACCCCTCCTACTCATGCCCATTTTGACAACATTAATCAATACAACTGTATTACGTAAAGTCAATTTTTACGCTGTGGCTAGTCCATGTCACAGAACGCAGTCTGATATCCAGGCTCTCTTATCTTGAGGATACTGCACACCTTGATTGATGCCCAAAGTGGTTGGTCTGTGCAACACTTCACCCTACAGGGCATCATTTAGAGTCTGCACGGCTGCACACAGATTCATTTCTGGGTGAGTTTGAGATGAAAACACTAGGCATGTTTTTTCTTTTTTTTTATTTTAATTTTGAGGTGGAAGAAACCGTAGAGAGACCAAGACAGAAAATGCAAACTACACAGAGGCATTTGGATGATGTCAGGATTTAGTCCTGTACATGGAAGGTGAAGACCCACCTCATTTATTTATTTATTTATTTTACATTTGTTGACCGGGCTAGTCTAACTGGATACATGTCCATTTTCAGTAGAGGCCCGGGGAGAAAAGCTCCAAGCATCTGCAGAGAGTAAATAATACAATATATAGTAATAGTCAAGTGGAATTACAGTACATTAGCTACATAGTGCATTAGCTAGATAGGTAGAAAAAATGTTTACAGAGTAGGTTAGTAGCTTTAAGCTAAGATTAAATACAGTAAACCAAAAACATGTTTTTTTTTTTTTTTTTTTGAAATAGAGATAGGTGAGATAAGACAGAAGAGTAGAAAAGTATAGAGAGAGCAGGAGGTGAAAGAGATATCAGTCTGGGTTGGAGCAGGGACATAGCCAGTGAGTTGTAAGATATTCTTTCAGATGCTTTTTAAACAGAATAGTGGAAGCAAGGGAGGAAAGTTCAATAGGAAGCTGGTTCCAGATTTTCCCTACTGTGTTGGTGAAAAGTGAATCTCCTGCTTTGTTATTTGATTTAATAGAGGAAGCTAGAAGCTTATTCGATGAGCGTAGCATAGCAAGATTTTTGTAGGGTGAAATCAGGTTAGTGAGGATAGGGGTATTTTTTGGGTGGTAAAGGATTTTTTGGGTGATAACAATTTGTTGATAAAGTAGTTGGTTCTGTAGTTCTAGCCATCCCAGTTGTTTTAGGTTAAGGCAGTGGTGAGTTCTAAAGGTGGTGCCAGTGGCAAATCTGGCTATGTTATTGTAACTGGTGGAAAGTTTGGTGAGATTGTTTTTTGATAGATTGGTATATATTGCTGAAGCATAGAACAGGGTAGACATAAGGTGGGTCTGGGAAATAGTTATTCTGGCTGAAGGGGAAAGAAAAGGTTTGATTCTGTAAAGAGTGCCTAGTTGTTTGTTGATTGTCTTTATAGTTGAGTTAATGTGATCATCAAAAGTAAGGTTATTATCTATTATTACTCCTAGAAGACAGGTTGAAGTGTCTGGGGCTATGTTGGTAGCATTGTTGGAGGTTAATGTGAAGTGCAGTTGAGGTGATTTATGAGTTGGAGCAAAGAGTAATAACTTTGTTTTTTGGGGGTTCAGGAGGAGGCAGTGTTGCATAAACCAATTTTCAACACTGCTAAATACTGTTTGGGTGAGAGACTGCAGAGAGGTTATGGACTTAGCTGAGCAAATTAAAGTGGAGTCATCTGCATATTGTATGCAGGTGGCCTGAGGAATATTGGTATCTAGGTCATTGATAAACAATGAGAAAAGTAGAGGCCCTAAAATAGAGCCTTGGGGTACTCCAGTGTTCACAGGAAGGGATTTTGAAAGATTATTATCCCACAATACTGCTTGTTGTCTGTTTTCCAGATAGGATTTAAACCAATTTAATGCATGTGGGTCAAGAGATTGGGCTTTTAGAATGTCTATAAGGATATTATGGTTGACCATATCAAAGGCTTTTGAAAGGTCAATAAATAATGCAGAGGAAAAAGTGTTATTGTTACGGTTTTTGTTTCTGGAGTCAGAAAAGGACAGAATGGCAGTTGTTGTGCTATGGAAAGGCCTAAAGCCATGTTGGCAGTTGGCAAGTAGATTATTTTGGAGAAGGTGGGTAAGTAGTTGTTTGTGTATGCACTTTTCCATTATCTTAGCAATTGGAGACAGTAAGGCGATAGGCCGAAAGTTAGAGAGTTCAGTAGATGACCCACCCTTATGTAGAGGGATGATGTGGGATACTTTCCAAATGGAGGGGATTTTGCTTTCTAAAATTGTTCTATTTATAAGGATGGAGATAGGATATGCAATAGCTTTTGCTGCTATTTGCAGGTATTCAGCTGGAAGACAGTCAGCAGAAGGGGTGCATGGTTTTAGTTTTTGAAGGAATTTGCAAATGAGTGATGTAGGTATCGGTTGTATTTGAAAGGTAGGAGATGGAGTCTTTGTGGTATTTAATGGGGATGTGGTAATAGGTGGTAAAGTATTGGCTAGGGTTTGAATGGCTTCAGTGAAGTAGTTATTAAAGGCATCAGGAATTTGGTTGGAGTTATTTTGGTTGAAACCTGTTGGGGCAGGAGTTTTAGAGTGGCCTGGCTGAAGAAGTTTGTTAATGCCAGACCAGAATTTTTGTGGTTTTTGCTGGTGAGTTTGTTGGAGGTGAAGGTAATAGTGTTTTTTGTCTTTGAGAATATCTTTCTTGGTTGCATTTCTTACCTGTTTATAGTAAAGGTGATCTGATGGACATTTGGAGTTTCTCCATATGGCCCAAATTTTATTTCTGAATAGGATTTTTTGCCTAGTTTCTTTAGTGAGTCAGGGGGCAATTTTGGTCCTTATTCGAGAAGAACGATAGGGGGCGTGGTAATCTAGGATCTGAAGGAATCTCGTGTTAAAGTAGATCACTGCATAATCAAGTGAAAGATGAGACATGGGTGACCAGTCACATGATTTCAGTTCATTTTGGAAGCTCTATTGGTTAAAAAATTTTTGGGAATGTGAGGTTTTAAAATTATTAGTAGTAGGGCTATGGATTCTTTGTTTAATAATATAGGTTAGCATGTGGTCGCTAATATCGTCAGGAAGGGTACCTGGTTTATAAGTATCATGGTGGCTGTTTATAAGTATCCAGTCTAGAGTTGTTTCCTTGCTGCTTGGCTTATGGATTCTAGTAGGAGTGGTTATGATTTGTGAGAATCCATAAAGATTTATATGATTGGGAGGATTAAGGGAACTGCAGGTAGCCCAGTCTATATTAAAATCACCTAATACAATGGTTTCCTGAGGTAGGTGGGTAGAGAGGTAACTAAGTAAGTTTTCAAGAGTGTTGATATTGTTTCCAGGGGGGAGATATGTGCAGATTAGATAGATAGATTTGGAGTTGTTTATTTGAAGTTTGGCACTAAGAGTTTCTGAATTGGTATCTGATGGTAGGAGCACATTGAAAGAAGAAACTTGGAGTTCAGATTTATATAGTATGGCTACACCTCCACCTTTTTTGGTTTTACGGTCAAGTCTCAAGATATTATATCCAGGAGGGGTAATCTCTTGGTCCAAAGTTGAGGTCTTTAGCCATGTTTCTGTAATACAGAGAATATCAAATGAGTGCACATCTAAGAGTGCATGTAGGTGGGTAATTTTATTGTTAATGCTACGGATGTTAAGGTGAGCTATTAGGAGTGAGTTATAGGGTCTATTTAAAGTAGTGATCAGAGGAGTTGTTTGGTTGTGTAGGTTATTGTGAATGTCAGTATTGGGGCCTGGGTTAGGATGAATATCACCATCTAATAGGGGGTGTTGGTGAGGATATTGTATAAACTTAAGGAATTTGTAGAAATTATTTGGGCATTTTTTTATATGGAAGTAAGTAACATGGGAAGCTCTATGGTATTTAGGTAATATATAGATAGAAGAGGAGGTAATGTTACTGTGGTTGTGGTTGTTTATGAGGGAAATTGGTAGAGTTTGCTGGTAGTGATGGTGGTGTTCAGGAAGAGAGGAGTATTCAAACAAAGTTAATGTATATGGTATTGTGAGAGAAGTAAGAGTTGAAGTTAAGAGTAGTAGGTTAGTGAACATAGATTTTTGTGTTAGGGCCATAAGGGTATGATGTTAAGGAGTTTGGGTATATTTACGAAAGGAGTATAGTAAGTAAATTACAGATGGGGGAAAGGAGGGGGTGCTTAAAGAGGAAGAGTAGGTAGAGGGAGGAGGTGTACAGTTAAGTAAAATAAAATAGGTTGTAAGAGAGAAGCTGTATACAATATTTGTGAGATTAAGGTGGCTGTAAGAGAGAAGCTGTATAATATAAGAAAATTAGGAAGGGGTGGGGAGAGATGAGGGAGTATTCCAGGAATAGCAATTATCTAATTAGGGACTTTGAGATAAAAGGGGTAGGGCTATTAAGTGGACGTTGTGTGTGATAGGATAAAATCTATGAAGGGGTGGGGTTACAGGAAGTATATAGCTAGGACCACTGGGGGTGGGTGGAAATTGGGGGTAGGGTAGGGGAGCGGAGTGAGCACACAGGGCGAACGGAGTGGGTTCAGACAGGCAACCGAGAAAGTCAGGGAAGAGAGAGAAACAATCAGCAAACCGCTAATTATGTGGTGCCTTAGTTGGGAAGGACAGGCAGAGAAAGGAGAAAAGAATGTCAAGAAAGTAAGTGGTTGCAGAGAGCAAAGCTAGTGGAAAGAAGAAGGTAAGTGGATTATGTCAATTAATCTTAAATATACTTCTGGAAAATGGAGAGTTACCAATCTGCCTACCATATGTCTTTGGGATATGGAAGGAAAGCAGAGTACTAGAATACCAACAAAAATAAAATGAGAAACTAGAGACCCTGCACAGATGCATTCCGGACAAGAACTGGAGCAGAACACATCTTACTGTGAGGCAACAGGGATAGGTATCTCCCAACCAGTATACCAAGTAAGAATCCTTTACATAACTGTTAGATGGAGCAAGCTATGTTATGAAATAGAAATCAGATTTAAATATATGTTAAAGTGTTGTATCACTCAAGTAAGTTCCTTGAAGATCTGTGTCAGCTGTATAGAACTTGATGGTTTCTACAAATCATCCATTCCTGTGAAGGAAACCACAGAAGGGCAAGAGATTAAAGTATATTCATATTTAAATTAAAAACTGTAAAACTGAGAAAGACTGTGCACAAACTAGCGATAGGAGACTTCGAATCACAAAGGACCACTCCACCAAAATGACCTAACGCAATTTTATTATTTTAGTACAAAGTTTCACCACAGCGTTTTCACTACTCTAAAAAGGTAGCTTCTTCAGTGGTATTAAAAAAGAGCGCCAAGAATGCGCTCTTTTTAAATCTTCTTGACAATGCAGTTACATCACTTCCTGTTGTAATTCTTTAATAATAAAAAAATAATAAATAGTTTATTTATTTAAACAGCAAAGTGGTGCATAACCACAAAATTTCTATATTGGCTATTAGCAACTGCTGCCCTTTAAAACACCAGTCTGTTACATCTAACAGGATTAAGTAAACACTAGAATTTAAGCTAGACAGTATATTAAAACATATGTGACCACACACTTTAAAGTAGTTCTTGATAGTCCTACAACAAATGGAAAAGCAATCTCATATCCAAAATAAAATAAAATAAGAAAATTAAAAGCCACTAACACACATCTAAAAATAAAATAAAATACATCATGGAACATGTGTGTATTTTTCTATTAGCTCAGCATAAAACGTACCTAATGGGCTATATACAATATACAGAAATTAAACGTATATGTGCAATTAAAAACACTCTTTCTATGCCCAATAGTGCACGATTAGTCTGTTGTAAACTCTCAACACTTCCCCTGTTGGTAAGAAGTGGAAAGTGATAGTATATAAAAAACAAGTATAAAAACACAATAGTTGTGTAATAAAGTTCACAAAAAAAGTTACTAGACATAAATTACAAAGAATCATATAGCTTTTGCTATGAACTAGCCCCTAAGGGCTTTCACCTCAAGTAAGATTTGTACTTTAAAAACGGTGCTATGTTACAGCTTTCATTAAGACCTGGTGTATTGAAGGCATCCAATTTAAGTTGCCATATTAACTCACGGGTTTCCAATATAAGTGAGATAGGACCACCTCTAATAGATACAGGTAAATGATCAATGCCCATAAAAAGAAATGCATGACCTGGATTGCTAACTATATGCTTGGCCAGTGCATTTTCGCACTTGTTGTTTTTAATCGCATAACAGTGCTGGTAAATACGTTCCTTAAACCTTCTGTCAGTCTTGCCAACATATAAGGCAGAACAACATGTGCAAAAGGCCACATAAATGATAGATTTTGTGTCACAGTTGATTCTGTGGGAAATATGATATTTTCTGCCTGATATGCAAAATGAACTACCTGTTTTTATATGGTTACACAAGTTGCACAAGCCACATGCAAAAGAGCCCATTGTTCTGTTATAAGATTGCACTACTGGACCACTTTGAAGTAAATCCTTAATATTTCTCCCTCTCTTGAAAACCATGCAAGGTTTTTCACCCAATTTACTGGATAAAATAGGGTTAGTAGAAACAAAATACCAGTTCTTAATCAAAATTCCTTGAATAACATTAGAGTTGAGATTAAATGTCGTAATAAAACTGCATGGGTACTCCTTTGGTGTAGATTCTACTATAAATGTAGAAGTGTCTATTAAAGAAGAGTTCACTGTGATGTCCGGCGTCGATGTTATGTCAGCACCAGCTGGAGGAAGCACAGTGAGAAGTGGTTTATAAAAGCCACTATTTCTCTTAGTCACTACTTCATTCAGCAATTCATCAACCAGACACTGATAAGTGAATTTTAAAAAGGTTGTCGTTGAATTCAAATAGTCTACAAATAAGTGAGCTAGTATAGAATCCCCTTTAAAAAGTATAAAGGCATCGTCTAAAAATCATGTGTAAAAGACAAGCTTCTCATTCCACTCTGTGTTATTAAAGACAAAATGCCTTTCCCAATAGGCCATGAATAAATTGGCCACAGCAGCCCCACAAGGTGAGCCCATGGCTACACCTTGCTTCTGAATGTAAATGTCTTTTTCAAACATGAAGAAGTTAGAAGACAAGATGATGTCTAACAGTTCAGTGACATTATTAATGTCATTTTTAGGGGCCCAGAGCTCAGTTAAAAGTAGTTCAACCCATTCCAACGCTTCCTGGTGTGGAATGGAGGTATACAAATCGACTACGTCGATGGAAAGAAAATTAGTAGTCTCCTCCAAACTAATATCGTTCAAATTAGATAAAAAAGACCAGGAATCTTTGCAAATACTAGGGATGAGTTTGACATACTTAGAGAGCAAGGAATCAATATATTTTGAACATGGATAAGATATTGATGACCTCCCATCAATAAGAGCCCTCATAGGGGGGTCTCCCAAGTTTTTGTGAACCTTGGGTATGCCAAACATGACAGGGGTCTTAGGGGGTCAAAATGTCAACATATTTAAAGGTGTCTAAATCTATTCTGCCACTAATGAAAAGGTCTCTAAGATAACCTCTAATTCTGTTGGCACAAACATTCATTTCATTGACAGAAGAAGCTTCATAAGCTGTAGAATCCAATACCTTATGCATTCTCTCAACATAATCCGTTTGTTCAAAAATGGCTAATCCACCCCCTTTATCCGGTTTGATAATTCTAACCGCTGATGCTCGCAGTTTATTAAGGGCTAACAATTGTTCTTTAGAAATGTTGAAGTGATTAGACATTGGAGCAGATACCTTGTCCATATATCTAATATCCAATTCACATGCGCACTCAAACATTTTTAATGCCACGTGTAAAGGCGGGTTAAACACACTTGAAAGTTTTAATTTAGAAGTGTTAAACCCTACTGAGTCATTAAACAGTAACTTTAAATTAAGTTTTCTAACATAACATTTCAGGTCCAACAATACTCTAGCAACATCACATTTTCTGGATGGAACAAAAGTATTACCTAAAGCTAAAAGTTCAACAAGTTCAGGCTCTAAGTAAAGGGAAGAGAAATTATAAATCCTAAAGTCACCCCGTACGTTTGATATAATAGTGGGGGTACCATTATTGGTGCTAGATTCGTTAGCACTCAACGATTCCAATTCCTGTTCCCCCTCCGACGGGTTTGATTGTTCCTGTTCCCTAAAAAAGCATTGGCCATATTTGCATCACAATTAGAACCTGAATTGTAACTAGTAGCAGGTGTTTCATTAAAAACACCATTCTTTTCTTGTCTGTTCCTATTTCTGTTACTTCTCCTAAGGGGGCGTTCACCCTCAGAATTAGAGGTGTGATCTGGAATGTTAACAGAAGCTACAGTATCTTCTCTATCAGTGTGCTCAGACAAATCATCCCTACCTACAGCCTGACTGTTGCCACACAGTTTAGGGAAGGCTTTGTCGCTAGAGTATGCCAGCCTGTCCCTATATAATTTTTTAGATTTATTAGTTTTAATTTTAACTAAATAAGTGTCAATGCTAGAAAAAATACGGGCATGATCAAATTTAAATTTAGAAAAAGAAACATTGGTTTTGATTTCTTCATCCAGTGAGCAAACATCTTTAATCAAAACATCTATGCAAATGGAATAGTGCTTCACTAACAATTCTATTAATTGCATACCCTGCTTTTGGAAAAGTGTCTTTAAATCAGACAAAAAGTCGTTGCTATTAATCAGGTTGGATGGAGAAAAACCATTCCTTAATCCTTTAGGTATAAGACCTTCATTTAAGCATTGCTTGAAGTAAGCAACTTCAAGCTGCAATTTCCTTAGCTTAAAAGTCTTAGTATCCAAAAGTTTTAGTTTGTCCGACAAGGACTCTGAACAGTTAACTGACTGAGAATTATTTGGCACCGGCGAAGCATCTTCTGGTGGTTTAATAAAAAACATAAAGTCACCTGTGTTCTGAATCCATTCGGATATGGATGCAGCGCCCATAAGTGCATCATCCCGACCGTTCGTAACACTTTGCGAATTAACCTGCGAGTTGGAAGCCTCAGTAACTAAAGTTCTTGTTATAGATGCAGCCATTCTCACTGGTTGCGCTGCTGGAATAGAATCTTGCGTGCCGCTAGACACTCCACTGATACCAGCACCAACAATGTTAGTATCCGGATTACCGGGAACACGTACAGAGTGGTTTCTTTCAAAAGAAATAAGCCGCTCGTTCATTGCATCAATTCTTTTGGTTAACGTGAGCAGCAAGTTAGGTATATCCACATTATTGGGTTTACTCGACCCAAAAATATTAGGACTGGCAGGGCTCTCCATGGACTCCGAAGCCATACAAAAACTGTAAAACTGAGAAAGACTGTGCACAAACTAGCGATAGGAGACTTCGAATCACAAAGGACCACTCCACCAAAATGACCTAATGCAATTTTATTATTTTAGTACAAAGTTTCACCACAGCGTTTTCGCTACTCTAAAAAGGTAGCTTCTTCAGAGGTTAAAGAGCGCCGAGAATGCGCTCTTTTTAAATCTTCTTGACAATGCAGTTACATCACTTCCTGTTGTAATTCTTTAATAATAAAAAAATAATAAATAGTTTATTTATTTAAACAGCAAAGTGGTGCATAACCACAAAATTTCTATATTGGCTATTAGCAACTGCTGCCCTTTAAAACACCAGTCTGTTACATCTAACAGGATTAAGTAAACGCTAGAATTTAAGCTAGACAGTATATTAAAACATATGTGACCACACACTTTAAAGTAGTTCTTGATAGTCCTACAACAAATGGAAAAGCAATCTCATATCCAAAATAAAATAAAATAAGAAAATTAAAAGCCACTAACACACATCTAAAAATAAAATAAAATACATCATGGAACATGTGTGTATTTTTCTATTAGCTCAGCATAAAACGTACCTAATGGGCTATATACAATATACAGAAATTAAATGTATATGTGCAATTAAAAACACTCTTTCTATGCCCAATAGTGCATAATTAGTCTGTTGTAAACTCTCAACACTTCCCCTGTTGGTAAGAAGTGGAAAGTGATAGTATATAAAAAACAAGTATAAAAACACAATAGTTGTGTAATAAAGTTCACAAAAAACGTTACTAGACATAAATTACAAAGAATCATATAGCTTTTTCTATGAACTAGCCCCTAAGGGCTTTCACCTCAAGTAAGATTTGTACTTTAAAAACGGTGCTATGTTACAGCTTTCATTAAGACCTGGTGCATTGAAGGCATCCAATTTAAGTTGCCATATTAACTCACGGGTTTCCAATATAAGTGAGATAGGACCACCTCTAATAGATACAGGTAAATGATCAATGCCCATAAAAAGAAATGCATGACCTGGATTGCTAACTATATGCTTGGCCAGTGCATTTTCGCACTTGTTGTTTTTAATCGCATAACAGTGCTGGTAAATACGTTCCTTAAACCTTCTGTCAGTCTTGCCAACATACAAGGCAGAACAACATGTGCAAACGGCCACATAAATGATAGATTTTGTGTCACAGTTGATTCTGTGGGAAATATGATATTTTCTGCCTGATATGCAAAATGAACTACCTGTTTTTATATGGTTACACCAATTGCACAAGCCACATGCAAAAGAGCCCATTGTTCTGTTATAAGATTGCACTACTGGACCACTTTGAAGTAAATCCTTAATATTTCTCCCTCTCTTGAAAACCGTGCAAGGTTTTTCACCCAATTTACTGGATAAAATAGGGTTAGTAGAAACAAAATACAGTTCTTAATCAAAATTCCTTGAATAACATTAGAGTTGAGATTAAATGTCGTAATAAAACTGCATGGGTACTCCTTTGGTGTAGATTCTACTATAAATGTAGAAGTGTCTATTAAAGAAGAGTTCACTGTGATGTCCGGCGTTGACGTTATGTCAGCACCAGCTGGAGGAAGCACAGTGAGAAGTGGTTTATAAAAGCCACTATTTCTCTTAGTCACTACTTCATTCAGCAATTCATCAACCAGACACTGAGGATATCCACGGTTAAGGAAAAGCTCCTTTAGATGTGCACCTTCATGTAAAAAGTCACTCAAATCACTACACATTCTTACTGCCCTCACTAATTGACCTTTCACTATAGCTTTTTTGTGTTTGAAAGGGTGTGAGCTCGTAAAATGGAGAAAAGAATTAACGTATGTTTCTTTCCTAAAAATAACAGATTTGAAACTGCAAGATGAAGCTACCCTTGACAGTTTAACGTCAAGGTAATCAATCACATCAGTGTCAAAATGATAAGTGAATTTTAAAAAGGTTGTCGTTGAATTCAAATAGTCTACAAATAAGTGAGCTAGTATAGAATCCACTTTAAGAAGTATAAAGGCATGTAACAGACTGGTGTTTTAAAGGGCAGCAGTTGCTAATAGCCAATATAGAAATTTTGTGGTTATGCACCACTTTGCTGTTTAAATAAATAAACTGTTTATTATTTTTTTATTATTAAAGATTTACAACAGGAAGTGATGTAACTGCATTGTCAAGAAGATTTAAAAAGAGCGCATTCTCGTCGCTCTTTTTTAATACCTCTGAAGAAGCTACCTTTTTAGAGTAGCGAAAACGCTGTGGTGAAACTTTGTACTAAAATAATAAAATTGCGTTAGGTCATTTTGGTGGAGTGGTCCTTTGTGATTCAAAGTCTCCTATCGCATATTTAAATCAACATTGAATATCTGAGGTTATCCACAAGTTTTTACTGTGTAATTTCCTTTGTCAAATTAGTTGCAACAATCAGGTGATAACATTGTTCATTATACTCTTTTTAGCAAACTGAAGCAAAACGAAAGAATCTGCAGTACTTAACAACTTAATATAAATTATTCTGGTGTTGGGGGGTATGTTTTGGAGGGCATGGAGACTACTGTGTAACCTCTCAGCAATGTAAGGAGAAAGTAAAATTGGATGACCCAGAATTAAAGTAAACATTCCATTTAGAACATTCTGCAATTTTTCGTTGTTAATAATTTCCTCCGGACATGTTATAGTAATGTATTCTCCTCTGGTATACTCTTGCAGGTTAGAGAGGCTTTCTTTGTGGAAGGTCATAACTACTGCCATAGTTGGTACTTTAAGTGCAAAAATATTGAAATAGTCTTTTAATGTGAAATTATGTTCTTCAGTTAAGAAAACCTAGAGGTAATATAGAATTTAATTATTAATATTAGAAAAAAGATCCACTTGTATTGACTGAATTGAAGAACATAGAGATGAAATCCTATTTCAAAGGGATTCAGATATCAAGGAGGATGGTGCATGTTTTAGGCCCAATCCAGATGAATTCCCTGAGAGAGGATACTCACTACTAATGCTCTGAGTCTCAATACCCTGAAAAAGGTAAGAATCCACAATCACTCTTCCTTTTATAGTTATTAGTCCATCTGCCATCAGATTTTCTCCTGGACTGACTACAATAACGTTTCCTCACATTTCTTGAATTATTCTGCTTAGTTTCATTTTTAATTAATTTTCTGGTGAGTGAAATTGTGACCACAGCAAACAGAATTTTGATTATGGCAGCTATTTTAACTTTTGCCATAATTTAATGGTAACAGCAAAATATAAGTTATTTTAAATTGATTCTTAATAGCTAAACATTGACAAACAGTTTGAGTATTTTAATGTTAAAACCTGTGAGTAATGCCTTTTCTTAACTTGTAAGGGCAGATCTCAAAGAAAACCATCCAGTCACAAGACTGCCATTTGGCAGAATCCCAACACCCATTTCTTAGTAACAAGCTTAGTACATATTGTTCTTTTAATTAAATGTAACAACTCTCAGCTGAAGTACTGTTACACTTCAGACTTGCCATGTGTTGGTAAAGTATAGTAGTTTGACAGATTGTAGTAAAACGAAGTACCAATGTAACTAAACTTAACCATAACAGCAGATGTTCAAATAATCACTGCTACATTAGCCTTAACTATATGGGTTATATCCTGCCAATATTATGATAGCTGTCCCGCTTCCAAAACTTTAGGGCACCTTCCATGTGCCCAAACGGTCAGGGCTAAGTTGACTAAAAGAAACATTTGGGAGCCAAGCCCTTTAGGGCTTTTCTGCCAACAAAGTGACGGAGGCTGAGCTCTGAAAGGACAATGCTAGGAACAACAAAAAAATAAATGTCCACAACTTGGCATAAAAAAATACACCAAAAATCAAGGGGGGGGGTGGAGTGATGGACAGAGCAGATACTACAGCAGTCATCATTTGAACATCTACTTTTAAAATTAATTTACTTACACAGCTGTACTATGTTCATCATATTGTTTATTGGGATCTGGAAGTGGATGAGTTTAAGATCCCCTGGAGAGTGGTCCTGGCAAAGCATGACCTGGACTTAGAGAAGCAATCAAGCTTGTAGTGCTTTGTAAAAGTATCCACAAAAAACACATAGCAGCTTCTAGAAAATATCTAGAATCCATCCTTTTCCAAAAAAGTTATAGCTGAAGACAAGGCTCTAGTAGAGTGAGCCTTCACCCTGCCTGTAATAGTTTTGTCATGGTGCATATAGCAAATGGTAACACCTTTAGACAACAATTTTTTTTTTTTACACAAGTTGTCTCTTCTTACCATCACAAGAAATGAAAAATGATCCAAAGATCTGAAATATTTGGTTCTTTCAAGATAATACTTGATGTGTCTGTGGACATCCAAGGTATGGGGTATCCTTTCTCCCTCATTTTAGATCCAGGAAAGAAAACTGAGATGTGGATAGTTTGGCTTAAAGTAAACTCAGATACTACTTTAGGTATACAAGGATTAATTCTCAAAGAAACCCTGTCCCTGTAGACTCACCATAAAAGCTAGTAATTCAGAGATACTTCTTACAGAGGTCAGAGCAATCGGTCAAACTGTTTTCCATGTTAAAAACCTCAAGTCAGACAGGTTAGCTGGTTCATATGGAGCAAATCTTAGCTTTACTAACACAAAATTAAGCTCCCAATAGAGAAGCCACTGGTTTACATGGAGGTCTCTTGTGCAAAACCCCTTTCAAGGAAATTTTGACATGAAACTGTATTGAAAGAAGAGGATCCATGGACAGACATGCTGAAATGGCTGATGAATGAACCCTGATAGGGAAATAAGAAAAGCCTTGGGATAGTAACTCACACAAATATTGCAAAACCAGAGGACACCTAGCCCTGAATGGGTGATGGTTATGTTGTTTTACCAACTGGAAAACTTTTTTCATTTCTTAAATTATGATTTTCTAGAAGCAGGTTTTCCTGTCTCCATTAGAACCTGCTGCACATCCTCAATAAACAAGTGCCTTAAAGCAACTAAGATTCTATCATCCAGGCAGTCAGCTGAAGTTGATTGATGTCAGTATGTATCAAACACCCTTTTTCTTGTGTGAGTAAATCCAGTCTGTGAGGAGCCTTGTGGTAATCATCCCTGAATATTTCCAAAGGAAGGGAAAGCCACAGTTGCCTGTGCCAGAAGGAAGTCACCAGAATGATCTTGGTGGAGTCCTTCTGAATCTTCAGAAGTACCCTGGATATTAGTGGAAACATGCAGAAACATTCCTGTCCAAGGAAAAGAAAAGAAAAGAAAAGGCATCTGTCTTCCAGGCCTTCTTGCATGGAGTCCTGGAACAGAAACTTGCCAGTTGATTGTTCAGCGAGGAGGCAAAGTGGCCTACTTGAGGAACTCCCCTCAGATGAATCAAATCCTGGAAGATTACCCGATATTATTTCCATCCATGAAGGTCTGCCCTGACACTGCTCAACTTATTGGCTGCACAGTTTTGCTCTGACAGAATGAAGGATGCCTGTAGAAAGAGATTGTGATCTGAATCTATATCTCAAGCTAACATGACTAGCAGATAAAGGGGTACGTCCTGGTTCCCCCACTTGTTGTGTACCACATGACTATAAAACCATGAAGAGATCCTGGAGACCAAAGATGATTCACAGAGTTAGGAGCCTTGATTATTGCAAGCATCCCTTTGATATGTATGTGCTTACATCTGTCCTTGATGTCCCACACACCCTGTACTTTTATCCTTCCTGAAACACTTCTTAAGTAAAGTTTGACGTGTCTCTGCCGACTGGCTGCTTTGGTATGGGGGTAGAAGTAGAGATCTGGAGTTAAGGATATCTGTTGTCTCCAGAAAATGATTTATCTTCTGACAAACTTCAGCACTTTGATTTGAAAAGGCAAAGGGTATTAGTGCTGGGAGCAAAAATACTTCAGATACCACTGCATCTTTATCATGTTAAGTCTTGCCAGAGGTATCATGAGAATCATAGAAGCCATGAGACCCAAAATCAAGAGGTCCCTCACAGTGACCAAAGTTTGAGTGGAAAACCTTAGAAAGAAATCTAGATATAGATTTATTTTTTTCCTGTGGAAGAAAAGCTTTTTGAAGAGTCTAGTTGACATCCCAGGAACCCAATCCTGTGTGAAGGAGTGAAAAAAGACTTTTGAATGTTTGCTTGGGATCCCACTTTGTTTAAGAGATCTCATACTTAAGAGAGAGACTCCTGACACTTTGAATAAGACTCTAGAAAGCTAAGCAAGCCATCCAAATATGAAAACAATGTAGATACCTTGGGGCCTGCAATGAGCTATAACTGTAGCTAAACACTTTGTGAACACTTAGGTGGAGTGGACATTCCAAAGGGTAAGGCACAGAACTGAATCTGTTCCAAACATAAAAAACAAACATCTGAAGGCTGAATAAATATGTGAAGGTAAGCATCTTTTAAGCCTAATGTTACCAAAAAAAAACTTGAAAGTGGAAGAAGACGTAATAGATTGTGAAGTGACATCATTTTGAAGTTGGGCACTATCATAAACAGGTTTAGGAAAGAAAGACCCAGGACTGGTCCCCAGGCATTTTCTTTCTTTCCTTGAATAAAAAGCCTTTCCCTCATGGGAAATAAGAACTGGATTTATCACTCCTTGGGACAACATGTTACATAGAACTGGTGGTAACAAAACAGTTTGATCTGTTGGATGAGGAATGATTCCCTGAAAAGGAGGAATTTCTTCCCCCTACCATCTGTAACCTTGAACAATAATCTTCAGAACCCATTTGTCTGAAACAATCTGTTGCCACACAAAAACATGGAGCTTTAGACCTTCTAGAAGTAAAGAAGGGTTAGGATTGGAAGGGGTCAAAAGGTCTCTTGAATAGTCATTCAGACTTCTTGGACTGTCCATGCTTTGGGGAGGCTCTTGGCTTCTTTTTGGATTCCTCTTGCCACTTCTTCTTAAATATCTGTTTACTCATAGTTTGTTGAGACCATTTATTCAGCTTTTTGTCAAAAGTGGATGAGGAGTTAAAGAATCCCTTTAAAAAAATTGGAAAAGGATAGATTTAAAATCTAAAGGATTCCCCGGGTCAATTTCTACCTCTCTTCATATTTTTTATCACATCTGAAGAAGAGGGGCCAAAAACTAAATCACTATCTAAAGAGTAATTTAAAAACTTATTTTAATTTCAACTGGGAGGTTCTGAGAATGCAACTGGGCACACATCCTCAAAACAGTACCAGTAGCCATAATACTGGAAGAAGCATCGGTGGAGTCATACATGGACTATAAGCAAGGAGTAGTGATCAGCACAAAAGAAGAAACTAAATCATTTAAGGTAGATTTTTCCTCACAAGAAGAGGCTGCAGATAAAATATTCCTCATACTTTTGCAATTAATCAGAGCAAACTAACATATAAGCCTGGCAATTCAAAATTCTGAAAATCAAAGTTGCAGAATAATACACTTTCCCCTCCTTAGCAATAATGTTCTCTTCCTCATCAGAAAAAGTAGGACTGGAATTAAATAAATGTTTAGCAGCAGTGTGATCAACTAAAGGTATAGCTACTGTTTCAGGACTGGGAATAGTATATAGAAACTTAAAAGACAGGAACTTTCTGGATCATATCTGCCTTTTTATGGACAGCAGGAGGAGTATCAGAAAAAATTGCAGATAGTAGCACAAACATCCTCTAAAGTAAATAGTACAGGAGGAATAGGTGCAGGTTCCAGAAATTCCTTCAGTAACAACTCATAGTATTCTCCCACTAAAAATGGAACCACAAAAGCAAGGTGCAGTCTTCAAGTAAAAAAAAAGTAGTTTATTCTCTTTTTAGACATTCTAGCGCCTTGGTTGTTAAGCCTTCAAAGAGTACAAATACAATGCAGCTTCCCTCACCCCATATATACATACTCAATCAGTCAATTAAACAATTAATTAAATCAAATACTTCCAGTTAAGTTCTGTGTTTAAACCCTTGGGAACCAAGGTATCAAATTTCAAAGTAAAAATTGCTTCTTTATGCAACAATTTTTCTTTTACTGCTACAGGGTCTAAAAAAATAGACCCCACTTGTTCTAAAACACAATCTTGCAACAGTTTGACATTACTTGCATGAAATTCTTTAAAATGCATAGCTAAAGGACTATCACAGTTAACTTTTTAATGCCCTTTATATGTTCTTGAAGATGCACTTTAAACTTTTGTTTACTTTCACCTACATAAAATTTGTTACATGGACATTTCAAAATATATACAATTCCTTCTGTAATGCAAGTATAACATCCATTTGGAAAAAAAATACAGAATTAATAATAAGTAAGGGGCAGGATTCACGATGGCTTGCATGGAGTCTAAGAGTAGTGTAAGACTCCATGCAGCCATCGCAATCCAGGAACAGCCTGAATGTGCGTGTAAGAGAGCACTTAAAATGGCTCTTACACGGACAGGGAGTGGATATGCTAATTACCTCACTTGCAGCCGAAAGGCATGCAAATGAGGTAATTTTGCGATCCAGGAAGCAGAAACCTGCCTGTGTAAGAGCCGTGTTATCTGCAGAAATGTACTCAGTTGATAACTGAGTACCGTTCTGCAAATAACACAATGGAGCCTTGTCAGCTCCAAATAAAGGTTGCAAATGTCCCAGGCAGCATGCCAATGGCCAAATATGTGGCCACTGGCAACGTACCCCGATGCAAACATAAAATAAAAATGTTTTTTTTTTCAGCGATCGCCAATGTTTAAACGTAGCGCAGCACCGCGCAAACGGGCTGCGCTATAAAAAACAGAAAAATAAAACAAATGAAACCCACAAATGTGGGTTTATGCAAAGCATGAATTTACAATGGAAGGGAATAGCAGGCTAAAACAACATGGCCACCGAGTAGGGGTTGCTAAGGGGGGAAGCGGAGTGTAAGACATGTAACTAAGCATTAGTAGGCAATCCTATGTAAATGAGTGGTAGGATAGTGAATCGTACTGTTACATTGGAAATGAGCACATTCCATGCAGTGTAGGAGTAGGATAAGGGGGAGTAACAGAGTAGGAGATAGGTGACATCACAGGGGGGAATGTATGAAATGAATGCAGCTCATTGGAGCACAGTGGCATGTGAAAGCTGTCAGTCAGACATCATGGAAAGAGGAGTGTCAACAAGTAGGCATGGAAAGCCAAGAAATGGAAGGTGTACACTATGGATAACACCAAAGTTTCTTGCAGTGGCTGATGAAGCTGTGAATCAACGATAAGCATAGGAGT
>NC_056733.1:1355061931-1355109812 GCF_019279795.1 Protopterus annectens | reverse complement strand
GAAACATTTTCTGATTTCAGCCTGACACAACATATTTTAAGTAAAACTAGAAAATACAAATGTGTGCCCAGAGATCAAACTAGCAACTTGAATGAGTGTGTGTGCGTGTGTGTGTGTGTGTGTGTGTGTGTGTGTGTGTGTGTGTGTGTGTGTGTGTGTATAGATAATTAATTCATAAGTAGAGCCTAAAATATGCAAATAACTGTGACCTGCTACTTTTCCTCAACATTTTTTAATATCTAAACACCGCAGTGAAAAGTCTTTTTGTTATTTAGTTGCTGCAAATGTTAACAGTTTTTAATGCTAAATGTTGCTTAATAACATATATTAGTATACTATGTGCTAATATACACTATGTGTTAATAACCCAGCCACTGGGGATGCATAAGCCAGTGCATTTCTTCGTGCCGGTCCCAAGCCCGGATAAATGGGGAGGGTTGTGTCAGGAAGGGCATCCTGCATAAAACATCTGCCAAATGAGATATGTGGAAACCAATACAGATTTACATACTGGATCGGTCGAGGACTGGGTTAACAATGACCACCACCAGTACTGTTAGCCGACAGGGTGCTGGTGAAAATTGGGCTACTGTTGGCATAAGGAGGAGAAGGTGAAGAAGAGGGGGAAGGCATGCCCCAATGCAGGAAGAGAGGAGAAAGGTTAGGAGTGTGGTAGTGAGGGTAGGAACTTTGAATGTTGGCAGCATGACTGGTATAGGAAGAGAGCTTGCTGATATGATGGACAGAAGGAAGGTTGATATATTGTGTGTACAAGAGACCAAGTGGAAGGGAAATAAGGCCAGGTGTATTGGAGGTGGGTTCAAATTGTTCTATCATGGTGTGGATGGGAGGAGAAATGGGGTAGGGGTTATCCTAAAGGAATGGTATACCAAGAGTGTTTTGGAGGTGAAAAGAGTGTCGGATAGAGTGATGTTTATGAAGCTGAAAATTCATGGTGTAATGATGAATGTTGTTAGTGCATATGTGTGTGATGGATGAGAAAGAAAAAATTTGGAGTGAGTTGGATGAAGTGGTGATGACTGTACCCAAGGGTGAGAAACTGGTGATCAGAGCAGATTTCAATGGACATGTTGGTGAAGGGAACAGAGGGGATGAGGAAATGATGGGTAAGTATGGTGTTAAGGAAAGGAATGCAGAAGGTCAGATGGTAGTGGATTTTGAAAAAAGGATGGACATGGCTGTGGTGAATACGTATTTTAACAAGAGGGAGGAGCATAGGGTGACATACAAGAGTGGAGGGAGATGCACACAGGTGGATTATATGCTATGCAGGAGGGCCAGTTTGAAGGAGATTGGAGACTGTAAAGTGGTGACGGGGGAAAGTGTAGTTAGGCAGCATAGAATGGTGGTCTGTAGAATGACATTGGTGATCAAGAAGAGGAGGAGGGGTGTGAGGGCAGTACCAAGGATCAAATGGTGGAAATTGAAAAAGGGTGATTGTGAGGTGGAGTTCAGGGAAGAGTTAAGACAGGCACTGGGTGGCAGTGAAGTGTTACCGAATAGCTGGGTAACTACAGCAGAGCTAGTAAGGGAGACTGCTAGAAAGGTGCTTGGTGTGACATCTGGACAGAGGAAGAAGGACAAGGAGACCTGGTGGAGGAATGAGGAAGTACAGGATAGTATATGGAGAAAGAGGTTGGCAAAGAAGAAGTGGGATTGTCAGAGAGATGAAGAAAGTAGACAAGAGTATAAGGAGATGAGGTGCATGGCAAAGAGAGAGGTGGCAAAGGCTAAGGATAAGGCGTATAGAGAGTTGTATGAAAGGTTGGACACTAAGGAGGGAGAAAAGGACTTGTATCGATTGGCTAGACAGAGGGACCGAGCTAGGAAAGATGTTCAGCAGGTAAGGATGATAAAGGATAATGAGGGAAACATACTCACTAGCAAGGAGAATGTGTTGAACAGATGGAAGGAGTACTTTGAGGGGCTGATGAATGAAGAGAATGAGAGAGAGAAGGCTGGATGATGTGGGGATAGTGAATCAGGAAGTGCAATGGAGTAGCAAGGCGGAAGTAAGGATAGCTATGAAGAGGATGAATGGAAATGTTGTTGGTCCAGATGACATACCTGTGGAAGCTTGAAGGTGTTTAAGAAAAATGGCAGTGGAATTTTTAACCAGATTATTTAATGAAATCTTGGAAAGTGAGAGGATGCCTGAGGAGTGGAGAAAAAGTGTTTTGGTACCGATTTTTAAGAATAAGGGTGATGTGCAGAGCTGTAGTAAGTACAGAGGGATAAAACTGATCAGTCACAGCATGAAATTATGGGAAAGAGTAGTGGAAGCTAGGTTAAGAAGGGAGGTGATGATTAGTGATCAGCAGTATGGTTTCATGCCAAGAAAGAGCACTACAAATCTGATGTTTGCTCTGAGAGTGTTGATGGAGAAGTACAGAGAAGGTCAGAAGGAGTTGCATTGTGTCTTTGTGGACTTAGAAAAAGCATATAACAGGGTGCCTAGAGAGGAGTTGTGGTATTGTATGAGGAAGTCGGGAATGGCAGAGAAGTATGTAAGAGTGGTACAGGATATGTACAAGGGTAGTGTGACAGTGGTGAGTTCTGCCATGGGAGTGACAGATGCGTTTAAGGTGGAGGTGGGATTACATCAAGGATCATCTCTGAGCCCTTCCTTATTTGCACTGGTGATGGACAGGTTGACAGATGAGATCAGACAGGAGTCCCCGTGGACTATGATGTTTGCAGATGACATCGTGATATGTAGTAAGAGTAGGGAACAGGTTGAGGAGACCCTGGAGAGGTAGAAATATGCTCTAGAGAGGAGAGGAATGAAGGTCAGCTGAACTAAGATGGAATCTATGTGTGTGAATGAAAGGAAGGATAGAGGAATGGTGAGGATGCAGGGAGTAGAGTTGGCAAAGGTGGATGAGTTTAAATACTTGGGATCAACAGTTCAGAGTAATGGCGAGTGTGGAAGAGAGGTGAAGAAGAGAGTACAGGCAGGGTGGAGTGGATGGAAAAGAGTGTCAGGAGTGATTTGTGATAGACGGGTACTAGTAAGAGTGAAAGGGAAGGTCTACAAGAAGGTAGTGAGACCAGCTATGTTATATGGGTTGGAGACAGTGGCATTGACAAAAAGGCAGGAGTCAGAGCTGAATGTGGCAGAGTTAAAGATGTTAAGATTTGCACTGGGTGTGACGAGGGTGGACAGGATTAGGAATAAGTATATTAGAGGGTCAGCCCAGGTTGGACAGTTTGGAGACAAAGCCAGAGAGGCGAGATTGCATTGGTTTGGACATGTGCTGAGGTGGGATGCTAGGTATATTGAGAAAAGGATGCTAAGGATAAAGCTGCCAGGTAAGAGGAAAAGAGGAAGGCCTAAGAATCAAATAAAAATCATAAGGGAGGGCTAGCTGATTACCATTAATGTTTAAGTATTTTTTTCTTTAAAAATGTTGTCTATTTTGCTTACTGTACTGTATGCTTTTCTTTTTATGTTGGTAAAACAAACAGACGACTTAAGGATAGAATATTAGAACATTATCATGATATCAAGAATGCTAAAGAATATAGCAGCCTTGCTATGCACAGCAAAAAAGAAGGGCAGGACCACGTATTTAAATTTCTGGTTTTAGAAATTTTATTAGAGAAGACTAGAGGAGGGGATTTGGTGAATGCAACAGAGGTAGCTAAACAAAAATGGATCATGTTATGCAATGCTGACAGACCCCCTGGTGTGAACAATAAAGTATCATTGAAACCATTTTTAAAGAAAAAAAAATGCTTAAACATTAATGGCAATCAGCTACCCCTCCCTTATGATTCTTATTTGATTTCAGATTCTATCAGATTTTAAATCTATTGAATAGTATTACATATAGGTATATACACACACACACATATATATATATATATATATATATATATATATATATATATATATATATATATATATCACATATATATTATATCTATATAGCAGATGTACGTTTTGTAATTATAGCTGATTTTTAGTTAGATTTTGGCTATAATATATATATATATTTTATTATTAACTATTATTATTGTTGTTATTTTTTGTGTTGCATTTGTGTATCAGAGGTTTGTATGTTATGTAAGTATTTTTATTATAAGCCTATACAATATGACTAAAAAGTTAATTACTTTTAATTGTTTTAAGTATTTAAAGACCATTGCTCTTTGTTATGATCATGGTCTGAGGAAGGGGTTGATTCCCTGAAAGCGCTTACCACTCATTGTCCTGATGTCTATGAATAAAGTTGTTGCCGTGGTACAACTGGTTATTTTGCTTTTTATTCATTTTTTAATACACCAGTTGTTTTGCTTGTTGGAGAGGTTCTTCTTTTTCTGAAGGTAATTCTGCCCTTGGCAATTGTGCAAATGTTTCCCGGTCATAACTTTAGAGAATTAGTATACTGGCATTGTGGTATGAGGCCAGAGGATGAATCACAATGACACTGCCTCAGTCCACGTTCTCATGCTGTACTTCCACAAAACTGATGAAGTGTTTATTTAAAATAGATGGTCAAGAACTTTAGGGGTTTTAGTCTCTGATATTATGACCACCTAGGTAAAAGCCCACTATATTTGTAAGAAGAATGCCCTCTCCCTGAAATTAATTATAGTCATTTCAGTAGTGCCCTGTTTCCTCGCGAATGCATTCACCTAAGAGAAAATACAGTACCAGTTTGCAAAAGTCTTCCAGCTGGTGGTCATGGTACCCTATCTCAGTCATGCTATATTCAGTGGGAAGGCCTTTCCCCTTCTTTATGAACTATGGAGAAAGTGAGAGTGGGATAATGTTACTGGACTGGGTACAGCCACTACCATGAAACAAAAATATCAGTCAGTTTGCAGAACACTACCACCCTCATCAACTCCAAAAATGACATTGGAAACAGCTATATGAAACCCAGTATTACTGTGGAGGTTTCCAGTAAGATGAAAAGATGAAGAAACTTGTCTTGAGAGACAGAAGACTCCTGCCCCTGCAATCCAGAGAACCCTGGCAAAGATAATTAAATATGAGTGTCTAAGGAAGAGACAAGGTCCCAGGAACCAAGAATTAATAGGACGTTACAAGGAATCATTGAGGGAAGAGAGGAAGTCCAAAACCCGAGGTGAGTATAAAATCACAAGAAGAAGTTAAGGAAAGAAAACCCTTCAAATGATAAAGCAAGGGAAAACTAAGTGATATTGGACTATGCATCCCTAGAGCTCCCAATTGATGTTGCCCAAATGGCAAGCTTAGCCACCTAACTCCACCCCAGTATGGATTAGCCATTTGCCACTCACTCCAGTACCCATGCCTGTTAATTAAACACAGGTCATCTGGGTCGCAGTTAGCGCTCTATCTTTCTGGGGTCTATATCATAACATCTAAGTTCTCTAACATCGAATGTTATTATATCGAACCCTAAATATCGAAGTGTGAAAACATCAAACAGTCAGAATAGCGAATTTTTTCCCAGGGAAAAAATTTACTATTCCGAGAAACATACACACAGCACAAACACACACAAAAAATAGCCATCCACACACATACACTTAAAATCCTACACCTAAACTAAACTTTGCATACAGTACTAGCTATACACTTACCTTAACCCAACCCTAACCTTAAGGTCCGTCACTATCGCACATTCACCTCACCCGCCCCTAACCCTAACTCACATAACCCGCCCCTAACCCTAACCTACACACAATCGCACACTTACCTGACCCACGCCCTAACCCTAACTCACCTAACCCACCCCCTAACCCTAACCTACACACAATCGCACACTTACCTGAAGCCACTCCCTAACACTAACGTCCACACAACCACACACTTATCTGACCCGCTCCCTAACCCTAACTCACCTAACCCGCCCCTAACCCTAACCTACACACAATCGCACAATTACCTGAACCCGACCCGTAACGCTCCAACATATCGAATGCTGAAAACAGTGAAGCCACAACAACGGCCCACCGAATTCTTTCCCTGGGAAAAAATTCGGTGTCCTGCACCTTTGCTGTTTTCAGCGTTCGACATTACAGGTTCGATATTATAACATTCGATGTTAGA
Organism: Protopterus annectens; assembly: GCF_019279795.1. NCBI lineage: Eukaryota > Metazoa > Chordata > Ceratodontiformes > Protopteridae > Protopterus > Protopterus annectens. Next base: position 1,355,103,745 of record NC_056733.1, on the reverse strand, counting down.
GAACTTCAATGTTATAATATAGACCCATCTTTCTGTACCATGGAATGGGAGAAACTGACATTGTTTTGACTGAAGCTGTTAATGAGGCTTTGGTTTCTAGAACAACCAAGAAGCACCATAATGCTGATGATCCCAAACCTCAAATATTCTTTTTATTTCCCAAGGTGCATAAGATAGTTTCTCATGCACCTGATAGACCCATTGTGTCTGGAAGGGCTTCACTGACAGAACCCCTTTAATTGTGTTTAGATTCCTGTTTAAATTATCCTTTAGACTGTTTCCCATCTTAAGGACACTAGACCATCATCACCTCACAGCTACCGTAACACTTGGAAGGTTTTATAGCAGGATATTCTGGAGCACAGCTGAACCAAAGGCGGATGTTGGCCTCCAGTTTATCGACTGAAATGAAAGAATGGATCTTCACACACACACACACACACACACACACACACACACACACACACACACACACACACACACACACACACACATATATATATATATATAGATATAGACATATACACACACACACACACATATATAAATTGTCTGAATTGACATTCTCCCAATGCATAATTCAGCTAAACAAACTTACCTAACGGAAGCATAATTCACCTAAACAAACTTACTTAAAAAACACACAGTGTACTGAAAATATTTGTTATAAACACAATATGCTTGAAAAAAAATCAACAACACACTAATAGAAAAGGAAAACTGTTGAGTTTGTGAACTTGTAAAAAAAAGTTCACTTCAAATATTTTTACTGGGGGGCAAGCCCCCCTGTACCCCCAACACCCCTCAAAATTATGTATACCAACTCCAATTTTGCAGCAAATCTAAGACAGCAGGAAATCTCTCATAACAAGGGATTCACTGTCATTGCACACTTACACATTATCCAAGCAATGATTTACAATGAAAAATCACTGATCTGTGCTATGTGCTGGACAGACATGTCTCTAGTTTGCACTACTTAAAGCATTGCGTTGCTATGCACCATGTTCCATACAGCATATTTCCTAATTGTATCTACCATTACTTATCACCTGTCAGTCAGGTGTGGTTAGATCAAATATTTACACACAAACAGGTTAACGACCACCTGAATTTTAGGCCAACATATTTTATACAATTGTGTGTCAGGCAAATGTCTATTCAAGTGAGTTACTCACATCCATATAGATTTATGGTTAAATTTAAGTGCATTGTCAGTCTACTTTAAATTAACCAAATCAAAGCTAACAAAATAAAAAAAATTCAGGGGAGCAAGCTCCCTCCCCTGCACTCCTATGTGCAGGACTGGATGCTTACTCCCCCTACTAATTATATGTCAAAAACATGCTGCAAGCATGGGTCAAGCCCCCCTCCCCCTGGACCATTATGTACAAAGTTGAGCTATGCCTCACCCCTATTAATTATATATACCAAATCCAAGATTGCACAACACTGAGGAAAGGGCAAAATCCCACTCCCCACTGTCTAGTGATTTCCTGGTCAAAATGCTAGCATTTAAGATAAGCCAGTGTGTTGATTAAAAAAGTAGCTACAATGAACACACATGTATGTACATATATATATATATATATATATATATATATATATATATATATATATATATATATATATATATATATATATATATATATATATATATATATATATATATATATATATATATTTATACATTACATAACATATATAATATATAGATAGATATGGGTTCCAGGTGTTTTGTCTGTCATAGAAAACATTTTTTCAGCTGTCATTTAATTGACATGCTGGTTCATGGTTCATTCATATTTGCGAGTGTGTGTGTGTGTGTGTGTGTGTGTGTGTGTGTGTGTGTGTGTGCATGTGTGTATATGTGTGTGTGTGTGTGTGTGTGTGTGTGTGTGTGTGTGTGTGTGTGTATGTATACAGATATATATATGCATGTGGGTGCATGTGTGTGGGTATATGGATATACAGATAGATGGATTAATAGATACAGATATGTGTGTGTGTGTGTGTGTGTGTGTGTGTGTGTGTGTGTGTGTGTGTGTGTGTGTGTGTGTGTGCATGTGTGCATGTGTGTGTGTGTGTATGTGTGCACTGCGGGTCAATATCAGAATCTCGATGTCTGACAATATCGTGCATGATATTGTCGACACGAGATTATCGAAAGCGCACAACATCAAATATTTAAATGGATCTCCGTAAGGGGAGATTTCTGTTTACTTCAATATTGTGCGATCTCGGATCTGGTATATTTAAGTAGCGGGGGGTGTGTCTCATTAATATAATAGGCAAATGAGGGAAAGTACAGTTTTGTACCTACCATAAATGTAGATGTCCGAACAGGATAGCATCTGCAGTCATAACAAATGGGTTGTCCTGTCGTCAGGCAGCCCTTCAGTCGGCCGGATTCCAAAGTCTGGGTCTGGCCTCGGCTGGTGTCGCACTTCACCCAACGTCATCTCTGCTGGTCTTCGGGTATAAAGGCATCAGCCAACGCCATTTTCCTCAGTGTTTCTTGCCCCAGATGCCAGTTGCCCTCTTGGAAAGCTAAATTTTGGATAAATGCCAATGTTTCCAAAAAGTAGAAGGCAAACACAAAAAATAAGCATGTATGTACATATATACAAACAAATACACCATAAGAGACCCCCCCCCAGCTAGCTATTAGGAGGGTAAATACCCTAGGAGTACCACAGAGGGGAAGGAGGGTGGGTAATCCTGACTGCAGATGCTATCCTGTTCGGACATCTACATTTATGGTAGGTACAAAACTGTACTATGTCCTTCAAGGATGCATCTGCAGTCATAACAAATGGGTAGAATACCATAGCCAAACTAGGGAGGAGGAAGAAGAATTATGGTGTAGTTAGGATCCCTTGCAATACAGCAGTGGCAAACCCTGCTCGGGATCTAGAGTATAGAGGTAAGTTATAATGCTAGGCAAATGTATGCACGGAGGTCCAAGTAGCCGCCTCAATAATGTCCTTGGTTGCCACTCCTCGTAAGAAAGCTGTGGTAGTGGCTGTAGCCCTTGTAGAGTGAGGTCTTATGTTCTGTGGAATTGGTTTTCCATGGTAGGAGTAACAGAATCTTATGCAATTTCCTATCCATTTGGAGATTGTCTGTTTGGAAATTGCTTTTCCTTCCCTTCCTGTTGCATAGGTTACTAAAAGCTGGTCAGTTTTTCTGTTACCTTTGGTCTGCGGGCTTCAAGGATAATGTCTTTAACCCTTTGGGATAAGTCTGGGTTAGTTGCTGTTATGTGATGTTCCAGGCAGTCAGTTGCAGAGTTTTTAGGTTTGGATGCATGATGTTGTAGTTGTTCTGAGTTAACATCAAAGGCATCAGGAGTAGTGTCCACATTCTCCCCCAAGACATGCTCCTCAGCAATGGATACCAGTGTTGTCTTGGCCAATTTGGAGCTATCAGAATTATCCTTGGACATTCCTCTTTGATTTTCAGTAGTACCTTGTGCATCAAAGGAAGTGGTGGAAATGCATATGCTGTCAAGCCTTTCTAACTGAAGGATAGAGAGTCCACCTTCCATGCAAGTGGGTGGTATGTCCTTGTGCAGAATTTCTTGAGCTGGTGATTGAGTGGGGATGCGAATAGGTCTATTTGTGGCATTCCCCATTTCTTTGTGATGGCCTTGAAGATGTCCGGGTGTAGCATCCATTCGTGAGCATCCGAGGTAGTTCTGCTTAACATGTCTGCTAGGGTGTTTTCCTTTCCCGGTACAAATATTGCCTGTAACTGGATGTTGTAGCTCAGAGCCATATTCCAAAGGTCCAGAGTCATTCTGCATAGGGGGTATGAATGAGTGCCTCCCTGTTTGTTGATGTACCACATGACTGTGGTGTTGTCTGTCCTTATCATTAAATGGCCTTCCTTGAGGAATGGTCTGAAATTCTGGATTGCTAGTTTTACTGCCAGCATTTCTTTTTGATTTATGTGCAGGTGCAGCTGGTCTGGAGTCCATAATCCTTGTATGCATTTGTCCAACATGTGCGCCCCCCAGCCTAGGTCTGAGGCGTCCGTTGTGATGGTTTGACTTGCTTGAAAGTTGTGGAAGGGCAAGCCTGGGTTTGACTGGCATGCTTGAGCCCACCATATGAACTCTTGTTTCAGGCATGGGATTAGTGGGATTTCGGTTTCTAAGCTGTGCCTGTGTTGAGACCATAAATTCTTTAGGTACCACTGTAGCTTTCTCATATGCAGTCTGGCATGGGGACCAGGATTATGCATGATGCCATGAAGCCCAAGGCCTGCAGTACTTTTCTTGCTGTTAGTTTGTTCTGCTTTGTTAATGCCAAGAAGTAAAGAGGGAGTTATTCTTGTTTTTCTGCAGTTAGGAATGCCATCTGTTTTACTGTGTCCAATTCCGCACCCAGGAATGTTCTTGTTTGGGATGGTATCAGTCTTGACTTTTTTAAATTGACTGTGTATCCCAGGGCTTGTAGTAAGCAAATGACTCTTTGTAAGTCTTTTGTCAGCTTGCTTTTGTTGTCCGCTTGTATCAGGCAGTCGTCCAGGTATGGATAAATTTGGATTCCCTGTAGCCTGCAATGAGCGATTACTGATGCCAGGCATTTTGTGAATACTCTGGGCAGTAGATAAGCCAAAGGGCAATGCTGAGAATTGATAATGCTCTGATCCTGCAAGAAATCTGAGGTATCTTCTGCAATTTGGTCGTATGGGGACGTGCAGGTATGCCTCCTTGAGATCTAGAGTTACCAGCCAACACTCCTTGCCCAGCATGGGAAGAAGTTGCTGTAGGGTCAGCATTTTGAATTTTGGGACAATGATGAATGTGTTTAAGACGGACAGGTCGAGAATAGGTCTCCAACTTTTCTCTTTTCTTGGTACTAGGAAAAGTCTGGAGTAGAATCCTTTGCCCTGTTCTGTTAGTGGTACTCTTTCCACAGCTCTCATCTTTGTTAATTGAGCTATCTGCTTTAGAGCTTCTGTTTTTGATTTGGAGGTAGGTTTGGCATTCCTCTTTTACTGGTAAGGTGTGGAAGTGAAACCTGTAGCCTTGGTCTATGGTTTGCAAAATCCACTTGTCTTTTGTGATATAGTGCCAATTTTTGAAAATAAGGCTAACTTTCCGCCTAAAGGTGCTGCTGTTTGTTCCCTGGTAGGCGTGTCAGAGCCAAGTCACTGTGATTGTCCTGTTGCAGTGGCAGTGGTTGTGTCTGTGCCTCGCTGGTTATTGCCTTGCCACTGGCGCCTCTGTAGGCACCTCCTCTGGATTGATTTCTGCCTCTGGAACGCCTATTCCTGCCTCTCTGAGATTTTGAGGAGTCTGGAAAGGACCAATTTTGGAAGGCCAGTTCCTGCTAAACCTTGGGGCTGGACCTGTAAGAAATCCTTAACTGTTTGTACAGATTTTGCCTTCTCTTCCATTTTCTTCATTACTTGCTGAGCAGGAGTACCAAATAGACTGGCCTTATCCATAGGAGCATCTAACAGCTTTGCTTTAACATGATCCGCAAGACCTGTTGTTTCAACCATGCATGCCTTCTTATAACTGTGCCAGTCATGGCTGATCTAAATGAAGCCTCCAGTGCATCATAGCCACATTTTAAAGAATGGTTACTAACCTGCTGAATGTTATTCACCATTTCTAAAACATATTTCTTATCTAAGGAGTCATCAGAGGACAGTTTCTTAGTTAACTGATCAAGCATAAACTCTTGGTATTGGATCATATGAAACTAACAGTTCAAAGCTCTAGCTGAGAGAGTAGCAGAGGTGTAAACTTTTTTCCCCCATCTCTCTAAGGACCTGGATTCCCTTTCAGAAGGGAGAGGGTTTTTTGCTGAGGTCGAAGCTACTGCCTTAGGCCCCTGGGAGATAGTCTCAGGATCTGCAAGTTGGGCCTTGTATAGGTGGTGATGAGTGTCTGGTACCCTGTAAAACCTATCTGGTTTGGCAGGGGCTGGAGGAAAGTTATCAGGAGCAGTGCAAACATCATTAAATGCATCATCCACAACAGGCAGAACAGGAGGTATAGCTAAGGGCCTATGTTGTGGTAAGTGTAGAAAGGTCCTAAGCCTTTTTCTTGAATCTGAGAAATCTTGTCCCTGCCATTGGAATTGTTCTTTCATGGCATGTAAGGTTTCCCCAAAGGAAAATTCCTCTGGTGGAGAGGCAGAAGGAATAGATTCTTCAGCATCGGAATCTTCATAAGTAGAAAAAGGAGCCTCTGGATGGTCTGTAATGTCTGAGTCATCCGAAGAATCATCAGAGGGCACTGGCTCTGGGGGCTCTGCTCTAGGTCTCTTTTCTGGAGGCTGAGAGGCCCTGTCTGGGTGAGATTGGGATCCCCTAATTAAAGAGATGAAATCCTCTGCCAGAGTAAGCATTTGTGAACTGGAACTGGGCCTGTGTGAGGGGGGCTTAACAGGCACTGATTTAGCAGTTTTGGCTGCTTTAGCCCTGGCAAAGGCCTTAATAGACATGGCTGCAGGAGGCCTAGCAGCACCACGTGCTGGGGTAGAGACATCCAAAGGGATGGTGTCTGATAATTCACTAAGAACCACATTAGTAGGCAAAACTTCAGAGGCCAATTCAACTAGGGTAGCAGGAGCCTCGGTAGTAGTCATGGATTCGGCTGAAGATTGACCCGTTTGCTCGGTTTCGGCCGAAACCGAGACACTCGCGGTTTGCTTAACCGTGGTTTCGGACGAAACCGCGGACCGCGAGTGTCGGTCTTTTTCTTTGCGTTTTTTAACAATTTGAGTAGTCGGAGGATCCGACGGCATAATGTACGCAAAATCTGAGCCGAAAAACTGTTCAGCAAACTCCGACCGACGTCTAAGTGTTTGTCGGTTGAAGGAAGCACAGGCTAAACAGGCTGCTACGTCGTGGTCTGGGCCTAAACAAGGTAAGCAGTAAGAGTGGAAATCTTTATGAGGTATTTGTTTCCCACAAGTTAAACAGTTATTTACTTTTTCTGACATCGGCTGAGGCAAGAAAGAGTCCCCAACGGGGTACTTAGCTTTTTAGAAGTCTTCGAAGTAGTATTCGGTAGTAGTAATCTCTGGATCTAACCGACCGGCACTTGCGAACAGCTTCTGCTTCGGGCGCCACGCGGCAAGAAAGACTGGGGAAAATGGCGTTGGCTGATGCCTTTATACCCGAAGACCAGCAGAGATGATGTCGGGTGAAGTGCGACACCAGCCGAGGCCAGACCCAGACTTTGGAATCTGGCCGACCGAAGGGCTGCCTGACGACAGGACAACCCATTTGTTATGACTGCAGATGCATCCTTGAAGGACATGAGGGAATCAAACCTTGTACCACACAAGAACTACAGCTAACAGCTTTAGCTCCTACATGCAATTGCCAGATTTTGCCTCTAGAATGAAAGACTTTACTTTACCTCATTGTTTTTATTTATATAAGCACATTATTTGTAGATACCACTAGTCAGTCCCTGCAAACTGTCCTGTGTCTATCTGCTGTCTTTATGAAATACTGTGCTTTATGCAAATAAAAACCAGTAAAGTGAAGTAAAGTAAATAGTCATCCTTTCTACATCACCTCAGAAGCAGAAAATGTTATCAGCTTTGTGCAGAAGTCATCCAGAACCAAACAATCTCTTCAAATGATATAGGACACAATGCTGTTATGTTTGTAAATGTATTTCCCAGTTCTTCTGTTTATTAACCTGTTGAAGGAGTGAGTGCTTGTTTTTTATCTATTCATATAATTAAAATAAATTACTTACAAAGCTTTATTGCTTTCTAAAGTAAGTTGGTTATTCTAATTAATGTACTTAATGCACGCATGTATGCATAATTTGAAAATTGTTTAATTAATAGAGCTGTTGGAAGTACTTCTGAATTAAAGGAACCAGCACAGGGAATTAACTATGGTTATCTGTTCAAAAAGTCTTGCAAGATATCTTTGGCTTACAAACTGATAATCATTATATTACTTTACTGAGAATGAGCAAGCTGGACTATTAATAACTGTTGACTGAAAGTTATGTAATGCTGAGGTAAGGAAATGACAGATTAGATATTTACATTACATATAAATAAGGGTTAGAAATAAAAATCCCTTTTTTAAACTAAATTCTTCCCTATGCTATTTTTAATTTATTTTAATAAGTATCAGTAATATCAGTGCTATATTTAAATATTTTCTGCAATGTAAGACTACTCAGATGATTCATTAAAGGGCCTTATAGGAGCTGTATGTCTTTTTCTAAAAAAGTTCTGCAGCCACAACTTTCTAATTTGCAGTTTAGGGATTTGTTAGCCATGATGCGGTAAGACCCTTTTATTGGCTAATTTGCATATCTTTGAATCACATTTACTACCGCGATGTGCAGATCACTGTTGATCTGCATATAGTGATAGTACCATACTGCTCATGTGGGCAGTGCCCCCCCCCCAGTCACTCTCCCACACACAAGTATACAAAGCACGATCACACACATGCACACAAACGCACATGTACCACAGTCCCCATACCTTTCCCTGAGCTGTCTGCCCTTCCATGGTTTTCCCCCACCCATGTAATAGTTGAAGTGCCATTGCAATATATAGAGTATGGCATGCTAGCTATTGTGTCCCCAATCCCCCAATCACTGTAATAATGTAAATGCCATTATGGCAGCACCCTAGTGGCTAGTGAATCCTCATTGACCTCCAATCCTCAGCAATTAATCAGTCCAGAAAATGCTGGAGATCACACTACCTTAAGGCTAAGATGATGACAGCATCTGAAACTAAGGATGCAGTCCTCACATATCCATGGTGGATAATCTCCAGACATTGGCTCTGCCTTGATATCCTGTCCATGAAAATTGCAGTCAGGAAGGGAGACAAGATACACCCTTGGTAAAGTCCTGTTCCCACTTTGAATACATTTTTCTTCATGGAAAGAAAATACAGACATAGGTCTAACTCCTCAAACTCATGGACTAGTGACACAGAGTGCCAGCCCTAGGCCTATTTCTAGTATATAATAATTGTAGTAATACAATAATGCAATCTAGTCTGTGTGATTATAAGCTTTTTCTAAGTAAAGAATATACAGGTACACAGTACTGGTGAACTCCTATATACCTTCTAATACCTGTATAAGGATAAAACATTGACATACTTCTTCATGGCCAGAACAGAGTGAGAATTACTCCCAAGTCTGAAGCTCAACTCTTAGATAAAAAAGTCTTCTTTCCAACATCTTACCATATACTTTCTCAAGGAGATTGGGAAGTGTGATGCTTTTATAACTGGATTATATACTCTGTATCTCCCTTTTGGAATGTTCATTCAAAAGCATTACTTTTAGTTCACTATGTTAAATTCTAGAAATAAAAAGAACACTTCCATATCTATCATCTGAATGAAAATGGCTAACTATGCAATTTAATTTATCAAAACAATTCAGTTTCTATTAGTAAATGTAGTCAGATGTGAATTACTGGTTCTCCACACTTCACCAAGAAATTCTGAGCCATTTAGACCAAGGGACTAGATACTTCCTTAGCAAATGGAAGATTTAACTCGATTCCTTTTTCATTAAAGTGCTGCTAAAAATGTGTCACTTTCTTTGTTTTGGCCAAAATTGCAATTGTCTGGTATGGCAGTTTTATTTTATTGTTCTTAGACAAGTAGTAATTCTCGCTTATACACCATGGTTGGACCTGATCCCAGCAAGGAGAGATCCTTCATTTTGAAAGTAAAAGGTCCATCAGTTGAAAATAAAAGGAAAAGGAAAAACACTCATGAATATTATGTTAGGCCTGAAATATCAGGTTTTAAATTATTGACAATTTGACAGATGGAAAAGAAGTAAAATGGCAGCCCTTTTGAAAAAGTACGGCTCATTTTTGGTCCTTACTAATTTTTGATTGTTATGTACATGCAAAGTGTGCATAAAATAAGTGGCAGAGACTAAAAATAAAACAGTTTGAATTACACCAAAACCACTTAAAATGCTAATATTAACTTCTCTGCCTGACTATTGCTGATCTCTGTCTGCATTTGAATTTGGATTGGATTTATTTCATTTAAAGTTTGTATACTTCTATTTTTTAGCTTTTTCTTATGTTGCATTTCATTTTATTTTAAATTTGTTGTTCTTTTTGGAGATTTAAGAGGTTTTGCTGAGGGTCAATTAGAAAATAAATCTTTTGCAGACAGTGAAAAACATCCAGCTTAGTGGGAGGAACTGAGAAATAGCCTTCTTCATTTAATTACAAATATTTAGTGGCATCTTTATTTAGCTGTAGTGCTTGTTTAACTTGTTGTTCTCTGCCCAACTATTGATGGTCTCTGTCTGCATTTATTTTCCAATCCACCTGTCCTGCTGCTGTTGTGGTTTTAAACTTGGTGGCTTTTGAGTTGCCCCCCCCCCACTATAAATCTGATTTTGGACACACCTCCCAGTCTCATTTCATCAGCTCATTCTACTAAAAACTAAGAGGTCACCTGAGAAGGCTCTCCCCCTTAGTCTCTTAAACTTGAATTATCTTCTGTTTCCTACCTTCCCACTTACTCTTTTACTTAAAAAAACATTTATTTATTCAGCTGCTTTTAATGTATTTGTGTTCGTAAAGTGTTCAATTGCATCTGATCTGCTGCATTTATTACTGCTTGTTAGTAGCCTGATTACATTTTAACTGCTATTCTAAGCCTTTGGGCTCCAAACCAATTATTTTACATTAAAAAGGTTTCTCATCTACACTCTTGTGGGAGGAGAGAGTAGCCTCCACACTTCTGAGCTGGGAATTGCTGGTGATGACTTATTGTGCCTATTATTCTTTATTCTAAGTGTCTTTGTTCTGGTTTAAGCTCTTGGGCTCCAAACCAGTTATTTTACATTAGGAGGGCTTGTGGTCTACACTACTGTGGGATGAGAGGATAGCCTACACCCTTCTGAGCTGGAAATTGCTGGTTGAAGGCTTATTGTGTCTATTAATAGAACCTAAGAAGGAATATCTGAAGGTGGTGGTCAATGTAGAAGTCTTAACAACAGACTTCACTCCCTGCAAGCCTTCGTCTAACCAGAGAGTGTAGACATCTGTGTAGTAACGGAAACATAGTTTAAAGTTATGAAGAGTATCCCATCACTGCACGTTTATAATGGCTTTCATACCTTTAGACCAGCTACTGCACAGGAGGGAAATAAAGGTGGAGGAGTCTCAGTCTATAGTAAAACCAACTTTAGATCCAGACAAATTAAAGTGTATGACCCACTGGAACTCATACATATGTAACTCACCAAAAACAGGGTCTTGTACCATATCCTTGTAATTATAGGACCCCCTCCATGTCCCAGGAAACCCATACTACCTATCTCTATGTGCTAGAGTCCCTCACCATTCAAACCATTATCATATTCATGGGGAATCTCAACCACCTCTTTATAGATTGGGAGTCCTACACCACTTCTAATATACAAGCCCAATGATTCCTAACTGTTAATACCAGCATCATGGAATAGTTGGTCCATTATCCTACCAGGAGTACAAACATCCTTGACCTTGTACTCATGAACATGGGGCAGCCAAAATTCCTCACTCAGTGTAATGTCTTCACTTGTCAGATCGGACCATAAGGTAGTACTGCTAGAAATAAAAATTAAATCTGGGGATCTAGCAAAGCAAAAACCTTTAGGAAATATTCCAAGGCCAACCTCTCTCCACTAAAAAAACACCTTGCTTAAATTCCAAGCACCCCAAAACCCAGTAAAAACCATAGCATATGCTGACCGATTTACAAAATCTCTGTACAGCCATATTGATAGTTGTATAGAGGGAGCTGTGCCCATTCATATTAAGAATAAAAAAAACCCACAAAAGACAAGCCACCCTGGTGGAATCAAAGTATCACTTGGTTATTCAACAAAAGAAAAAAACTTGGAAAAGAGTAGGAGGAACAAAGCCATACATACTAATAGCACCCTAACCAAACTAAACAGGCAGCTAAGATGGTTAATTAATAATTCAAAGGTTAAATCTGAAGAAAAAAATAACATCTCAGGCAAACGGCAACCACAAACTTTCTTCAGCTATGTCCATAACCTTAGGGGAAATATGCAACAATGTACAGAACTTATTATAAATGGAAACACTCACACTGAACCGGAGGCCATTGCCAACCTTTTGTCTGACAGGTTCAGCGCATGTTTCTACCCCTACTCCCTCCTGATAGTCTAAAGGAAGTACTACAATCCACCCAACCATTACTAGGGAATAGGTCATCAATGCACTTTCCAAGGCCAAAAACACTGCCTCAATGGGCCGTGATAACATCCAGGGATGCTTAATAAATAACATAGGTTCATAGGTTCAATACTAGGCTATCTGCCCGATGAGAATCCCTTCATGATAAGGTGGGCAATGTGACACCATCAGGTCCCACTTTGCCAATATCCACTTGAATCACTTTTCAACTGACGGCTTCAGTAAGATTTTGTGCCCAAGGAGTGCAAGATGGCTACGATCATTCTGCTGCACAAAGGATGTCCAACCACTGATCTGGGTAACTACAGGCCCATAAGTCTGATCATCCCCATATGTAAGACCATGGAAAGAATCATTATGAACAAAATAAATGAGGACATAGGTAACCTGGACATGCTGGATCCATCACAGTCCAGCTTTGTTAAAGGAAGGTCCTGCCTATTAAATTTGGTGGACTTTTTTGAGAGGGTCACCAAAGTACTGGATGAAGGCAAGACTGTGCACATAGCTAACCTCAACCTGGCCAAAGTTTCTGATACAATAACCCATTCAGGCTTATAGACAACCTCACTAATTTAGGTATAAAGACTTTTGTCACCCATTGGATAGCCATCTGGCTCACTGATAGAACCCAATAGGTCAAAATAGGTTAGGCCACCTGCACCAAGAGGCAAGTCACTAGTGGAGTCCCTAGGGCTGGTACTGAGCCCACTCCTTTTTGGCATCTATTTCTCTGAAATGGAAGCTAATACTGAAGGTTTATGGCTGACTAAGTTTGCAGATGATTGCAGGCTTGGGGTTATTATTGACTGCTCTGCAGACACTAACATTCTTCAAGAAGGCCTATCTCTAACAAATGGTGCCAAAACCATGGTCTTAAATTCAATGCTACGAAATGTATAATTGTACCTTTTTGGGAAGTCAACCATCCTGGCTAGTTATCATTTTGATAATATGGCCCTAGGAGTTGACCCAGTAGTCAGGGATCTTGGTGTGCACATAGACCGTAGCCTTACCTTTGACCATTATGTGATCATAGTGGTGAGGAAATCCCTTTATGTTGTGCAACTTATAAGTAAGGGCATGGCATCTGGATCCAAAGAGGTCATTGTCCTACTGTAGTCTGCCCTTATCAGAACAATCAGAGAGTACATTACTGCCTTTGGTATGTACCTGGCCAGGCATATGCAGCAACTTACTAGAATGACCTCAGGGGTTCTTTGAAAAAAGAATACAAGGTGTAACAAACCTGTCTTATGCGAAGTGCCTTAAAACACCTTCCCTCTACTTAGTCTCCTATAGATTGCTGAGGAGTGATCTATGACTGGCTTACAAGGCATCCATAAACCTCTCACTTATGAATCTCCTGCATATTCATAAGTCAAATATTACAAGAAATACAAGGTCTAGGAACCTGAATTTTGTCTGTGACTTAAACAGAACATGCTGGACAGACAGATATGTGTCTCTGAGACTGCCCATCCTATGGAGCAGCCTTCCCCTCCATGTGAAGCTCAGTTTGTCTATTACCAGTTTAAACACAACCTAGGCCAATGGATAGGGAATAGCAAATTTACACTGGACTGGACAACCGTGTCCCTTATGGACAGAGGTAGCTTATAAGTGCCTGGCCCTCAATGTCCTGTTTGGATTCAGGACATCATTATTCATTTGAGAAAACTTGGCTAGGCCCCTTGGGTCGATAGCCCTGGAACAATCTATGAATCCGTGTATGTTTAATTCAAGATGATATCAAGAAAACAGTTGGCTCGAGATTTCCAGCTGTAATGCCAGTAGCATATCACATTAGCCAAAAGTACAGGTAACAGATGGCCTGTGGTCAAACAAGTCTTCTTGTGTACTGTATATAACCCTAATTGAGCTACTATTCTCTTGTATTGTATTGTATGATGTCATATTGTTGTATTTTTAATGTAAGTTTCACATGTACCATGATTGTTGCTCAGGATATATGTACTAGAATGTTAACATTTGCAAAGTTGACATTTTCTGGTCGACTTTGTGAATGACAATGTTTGGGTGTTTAATAATATGGCCCAATTTGCTTTCCATATTATCTTAATGGGAACACTCATCATGTTCCCAATTATGTTTTTGCTTCTGTTCACATTATTGCCTATTAACAGATTTTTCACTATTGAACATATTCTCCTAAGCTTAAAGGACACTGTATTAATACACCAGTTATAACTGCACTTAAAAACTTATATTCACAAAAACACTACATATGTTTGATACAAATGAAAATTGAAACATGAGGCTGCAAGGAATGAAATTAAAGTACTGTCAATTAGTACAAGTGGTAAGTGCATTCATCTGCCAGTACACATTTCATGCTAGAAGGCTGTCTGCATGAGCTGGGCTCTACAGTCACATGAAGTGTCCCAGTGATAAACCCAGACTGACAACAAATGGATAAAACTCTTACATATGAATATAAGGAGTGTTAGATATAAAATTCATGAGTTCTGTACATTGCTTTAAGATTTTAAATCGGATATCTGCTGTGCTACTGACTCATGGCTTAAACCCAAAATTTCAAATCATGAAGTGGAGATTGTTAGATGTGTTAACATCTCCAACCAACAGTTCCCTTCTAAAGACAACACAGGATGTTTACTCATGGATATTGCTCACTGTTTGTAATAAGTATAAAATAATCTGAAACAAATATTAACCAGCAATATGTACTGCTAAAAGTAAATAACTTCAATTTATAGATAAATAGTTTGCCTCCACTAAATTGGCAAATACCCTAGTTAAACAGCTTTGGACATTACAGCATTCAGGAACATATGTTATTAAAACAGACAACTTTGCTGTTTTTCCCCAAGACAATTTTTATATCTGTCCAGCATCATTCATCACCACTGGTGGTATAGATATGTTTTCCGGTCATCCACATGAGTTCAGTTTTAAAATAATACCTTGCTCGTAGTAAGAAAGCTCCATAGATATATTACAAAGTTACAATCATGGAAAAATAATCTTTGTCTTCATTTCCATAATTTATCTTCCACCCAAGTGGCTATCATTTTATGACTGCAGATAAAAGGAGCAATAATTGAGAACGTTGTGCCATAGCATGGTGGCTTGTCTAACAAAGGAGACAAAATGCGGTAGCTAATTATAAACCTATATAGTGTTTATTCTTGTGATCAAAATATTTTGCAAAAACCAGTTTAATCACAGTTGTATATTAGCCTAAAGGATCACATGTAGCTTGTCAAACACATCATTTGCATAGCACTGAGATTGCACTATTACCGTTCACACGTCATATTCTGTTAGGCATCATCAACAAAGGATGGTGCATTTGGGGGGCTAATCTTAGACTACAGTAAAGCCTTTAGTACAGCACCATGGAGGCTCGGATTGGTCTCATTCACTTAACAAACTATGTTACTGATAAGCAGTTGAAGGTGACGATGGACAATACTATGCCTAAATGCAGAACTATGGTATATGACATTTGTCAAAGGCCTGCAGGTGGGACATTGTTATTTTCATTGTTTGCTAATGATCCAAGGCAACAGCATACCTATCATTCAGCATGCTAATAATGTTGCCCTGTTGTGCTTAGACAGCAGCATCCCTACATCACCTAACTAACTTCAGAAAGCCATTTCTTAATGAAAACTATGATTGCTTCCAGTTCGCTAACTCTAAACATTGTTAAAACAAAGTCCATTCTCTTCAATAACAAGAGATACATTAGCATCTAGTTGTTGTTGTTGTTGTGTAGTCCAACTCTTCATTACTTCAACAACTTTAGCACACCAGATGTGTCTGCCAAGATCTGCGTTCGTGCTTGTAAAATCATATTCATTACTTCATTCAGAAGCCTAACTTGGGTAGGGTAAATGGGGTGGCTGACCTTCGCACAATATCTAAATGGGGTGTGATCTGAACAGCGATGAATACATGTCAGTCTATTGCCATTATTCGAAGAGGATCACAATTCAGTATCCTATTTATCCATCTGTCACAGTCACAATTGTAAGGGTGTCAACAACAGACAGAGTAATGAAGAACAAAGTGTGTGTGTGTGTGTGTGTGTGTGTGTGTGTGTGTGTGTGTGTGTGTGTGTGTGTGTGTGTGTGTGTGTGTGTGTTTAACATCATTCACTTGTTGTGGGTGCTGTCCAGGGGTTTGTCCAGAGTTCCAAGTCTGCCAGCTATTGCCCTGATTTCAGTAAAGCCCTCTATCTAACTTTGCCTCTGCAGCCTGTTTCTTCTTTTGCCAGCATCAGTCTTCTCTAGCAGATCCTGTCTTTGCATTATGTGGCCAAAATATCTGAGTTAAGTTTCATGATGTGAGTTTCCTGTAAGTGGATAGCCTGCACTGATTTCCCTAAGTATTGATTGAAGTGATAGTTAACAGACCATGGAAATCTCAAAAAAAATTCTCCAACAGCATAGTTTAAAAGCATCAGTTTTCCAGTGCAGAGCTTTACTTATAACCTATCTCTCACAACACTATGTTGTTATTGGTAAAAACATAGCTTTGACTATATGCACCATTGGTGCCATTGTGATGCCTTTTCTCTTTTAAATCTTATCCAGATTGTCCATACTGTTTCTTCCAAGAAGCAAGAGTCTTAACTTCGAAATCAGGAAAACAAAATCTGTTACTATCTCCAGTCTATCCCCATTTAATTGCAAAGAACTGATAAGGGTAGATGACAATGTTTACAATTGTTGCATGTTGAGCAACAAGGTAGTTTTTGTCCTTTTGACTTTCACCTTCAACAGACTCTTTAATTCATTGTCACCTTCAGAAATGAGAGTATCATCTGAATTTCTGAGGTTAATATTTCTCCCAGCAGTTTTGATTCTATCATTTTATTTACCCAACTCAGCATTCCATATGATATCTTCAATTTATAATGTCTTCAGTATGTAAATTGAATAAGTAAGGTGATGAGGTACATCCTTGCTATAGCCTTTTCCCAAACTCAAACCAGTAAAAGATTCCATATTCAGTTCTAACCATTGCTTCTTGTTCTGTATATAGAGCCCTTTGGTGGTAAATAAGGTAACCTGGCATCCCCTGCCCAATAAAAAAATTGCCACAGTTTGTTATGGTCCATGAAATCAAAGGCTTTAAAGTAATCAATAGAGCAGAAGTAAATATATTTTAGCAACCCCTTACTTTCTCCATTAGCCAGTGGATGCTGGCAGTTTGATCTCCGGTGTCTCTACACCTTCTAAATAAAGCTTTTGCATCTTTCAGTACTTTGTCCATATATATTTGAAGTCTAGTCTGCAGAATCTTGAGCATTGTTTTACTAGAATGTGAAATTACAGCAATTGTCAGATAATTTGAACACCATCTAGCACTACCTTTTTCTGAGGCTGGCATATAAGCTGACCTTTTGAAATTTAATGGTCACGTTTTCCAGATTTACTGATAAATTAAATGCAGCACTGTAACAGCATCGTTTTGCAGGATACAGCTGGTACAGCTGAAATTCCATCACTTCGTGCAGCCTTGTCATTGGCAAGGCTTTCTGTGGTGCATTTAACTTTACTTTCTAGGATGTCTGTGTCTAGGTAA
This sequence comes from Protopterus annectens, assembly GCF_019279795.1. Classification (NCBI taxonomy): domain Eukaryota; kingdom Metazoa; phylum Chordata; order Ceratodontiformes; family Protopteridae; genus Protopterus; species Protopterus annectens. Next base: position 1,355,085,954 of record NC_056733.1, on the reverse strand, counting down.
CGGAACATACCACCAGACATATCAATGACTTTATGCTCCTTGTTATATAGTTGTTTTGTATATTCTTTCTGTTTATCTTAATAATTTCAGCTTCTTTTAGGATACTGCCATTTTTGTCTTTTATCTTGCCAATTTTCACCAGGACATTTCCCTTAATATCAGTCATTTTCTTGAACAGATCTGTCTTTCATATTCTTTTTTCATCTTTCAGTTCAATCAATATGCTTATTTCTTTTCCATGTTATCTGAAATTCTGCATTCAGTCTGCCATATTCTTTCCTGCATAATTGCCTTTTGCTGTCCTTCTTTCCTCTGCCATTTCTAAAGTACCAAAGCCTCAAGTGTTACTTGTTTTGTCTTCCGAATCTTCTTTTTATTTGGATTATTTTTATGCCAGCTCCGGTACAACAGCACTCATTTATCTCCATAGTTCTTTCGGAGTTCTCTCTGCTAGGTCTAATACCTTAAATGTATTCTTCACCTCCACTACATATTCACTTGGAATATTGTTAAGCTGATTTCTTACTGACCTACATACTTTTCTGTTTTTATTTTTTTAATGTAACTCTGAACTTTGCAATAAGAAGCTGATGGTCTGAGCCATAGTCAAGTCAAGGCAGAGCCGGATCATGGTCAAATGGGGCCCTGGGCATGGTAATCGATCAAACCCACACACACACAGAAGCCCTCAGCTCCATCCTCTGCAGCCATTCCAGTGTCCCACTACTTGGCTCTTTCACCCCAGTTACCATGAACACTGTCCAGACTTGTTGATGTGATATTATTGTCTTCTTTACTTCTATAATGATTACAAATATTAGGAATACATTTAAAACTGCTATTTCAAATGTTATATAGCCATTTGTTAAAGAAAATAATACAGTCTCAGACTGAAAACAGACTTGGCATAAACAGTAAACTTCTCTGCCCTTAAAAGAGCATTGAAATCTACATTTAAGGAAAATGCATCTGGCAGGTGGTGGATCAAGTTTACCTTTGGGCTGTTTTCAAACCACAGGCCCCTCGCACACATTTTTAGGACCATGCGTATATACCTGTGTTCTTTGATTCACCTTCCTGTTTGTATTAAATTATATTCCTTGTATAATACGGCATCAGTTTACAGTATGCTTTAAATTTGTATCTTTGAACATTTTTTCCAAAAAGCGGTGTAACAAATTGTATGAATCATTTATGACAAAACTACCATTTTCAGAACATTTCAACCATAAAAGACCACCCAAACATCATTACAATCCACAGAGATCAGTCAATATGCACAATCCTTGCAGAAGTAAAAGTCATCTGAATAATTTCACATTAAGGTGATCTGTAATTAATGAAGAGGTTTGTGCTGGCAAATAACTTTATGATTCAGTGTTTCATCTACAAATTCAGTGCCTGCTGCCCTTGCATAATAAATTGCCCATGTTACATGAAAAAATGGGTAAGCTGGTAATATTGTAATAGAAAATGGCTGGCAAACTGACAAACGGTTTATAGTTATTAGGCATCTCATCTAATGGCAGACACACTCAGCAGTGCAGCATCCCATCCCTACTTACAGTATCAGCAATCCATCTATACAGTGTGGGAGTAGAACCACAGCCTTTTACACCAAGGACATGTATACTACTTACTGTGTTACTAACACTGCTCTGACATACTATAGCACAAACATTGATGGCAATTTGCTAAAGAAAACAGTTGCATACAAAACAGGCTTAGCATGAGCAACAGTAAACTTTTCATCCCTTGAAACTCTTAGTTCCTTGAAAATGTGTTGAAACTAACACTTCCTTGAAAATGCAATGAAACTCTTTAGCAGTCTAGTAATTGCTGTAGAGGATTCAGTCTCTTCACTCCTGTAACCAAGATACAGGGTATGAGCCTGAGCAAGTTACTTAACTAGCCCGCCATCCCTAACTAGTGCACTGCACTCAACCACACACTTACCGAAGGAAGATATACCCCTGGAATGAACATCTCATTTGATGGAAGATAAGCAAGTTTAAATTCTGCATGTCAAAAAGAAGAAATAGAAGCAGCAACAGGAATGTTTAAAATGTGCATGTGTGTGTGTGTGTGTGTGTGTGTGTGTGTGTGTGTGTGTGTGTGTGTGTGTGTGTGTGTGTGTGTGTGTGTGTGTGTGAGTGTGTGTGTGTGTGTGTGTGTGTGTGTGTGTGTGTGTGTGTGTGTGTGTGTGTGTCCATGTGTGTGTGTGTGTGTGTGTGTGTGTGTGTGTGTGTGTGTGTGTGTGTGTGTGTGTGTGTGTGTGTGTGTGTGTGTGTGTGTGTGTGTGTGTGTGTGTGTGTGTGTGTGTGTGTGTGTGTGTGTGTGTGTGTGTGTGTGTGTGTGTGTGTGTGTGTGTGTGTGTGTGTGTGTGTGTGTGTGTGTGTGTGTGTGTGTGTGTGTGTGTGTGTGTGTGTGTGTGTGTGTGTGTCTGTCTGTGTGTGTGCATGTGTGTGTGTGTGTGTGTGTGCGCGTGCGTGAGTCTGCTTGAGTGTGCGTGAGTGTGTGTGTGTGTGTGTGTGTGTGTGTGTGTGTGTGTGTGTGTGTGTGTGTGTGTGCGCATGTGCACGTTGATGCACTGAGATTGAGTTCTTAAAGAAGAATGCTGTTAAGAAAAACAAATGTGTTATTGTAGTTGTTTATTTATTTTTATTAAAAATTAAATGTTGAGGCAGCACCTGCACTGCCTGGGTCACCAAGTGTTGGATGGGGCTCTGGGTCAAGTTCTTAAGTCTAATGAATTTATAGAACTCTCCCATCTCTGCCTACAAAGTATATAGTCAAACTAGTTTCAGCATTGAGCATCTGATGATTGCTATGCATAAGCTTGTCTGTTAGGTGATTAAAATAAAGTGCTTGCTATGACCAGTGAATTATGTTGGCATAATTGTACTAGTCTATGCCCTGTGTCATTTTACAGTCTTCAAACTAAACCTGCTCATTATTCCGGCTCCATTTGAGTCTACACTGGCACCTAAATTACTCTCTGTCCTTCTTCTCCAACTCAACCAAGATAATAGGCTATGTGGTACTTCTTCTGACTTTTCAAAGCTCTGTCCAGTACCAGAATTAAAGTGGGGCAAAGGGCCAAGCAATCAGGGGTCACATTCAGCATGTGCCAGTGGTGCAGGAGTGCAGTAGTGCCATTCATGTGTGAACCCTTGAGGATACCGTGGCTTCATAAATGGAGGTAGATTAGAAGTGCACAGTGTGTGGGCTGTTTGTGTAGTAACTTTAGCAAGCTGCTTGTTATATTTTTAGCAAACAACTAGATGCAGTTACAAGACTTTACTTTGTCTCCAACTATGAATAGAAAGTTGGTTTTGGCTTCTCAACTTTGAGGTGAGGGGTGCCAGTTTGGGGAATGAATCACTTGGGCAAATGAGCTAGCTAGGATTCTGGCTCTGTTCTCACTATTTTATAACAATTTGAACAGACTTTAATCAGTATATAATTAAATAGCAAGAGACCTGCTTGAGAAACTTAGAGAAACACACCACTGCAACAACCTCAGCTAGGCTGGATATCACTTCACGAAAGGCTATCTTCCATCAACCTTCACTTATATTCTCATTACTTCAGTGACTGTCCCCTTTGTTTCTAAATTTTATCATGATATGCCACCATAAAACTTGAAATTCTCTGAATAATTACTTTTAGTTATCTGTTCTACCATTAAAAAGGCCAGAAACAGGGCTTTTAGTAATTATATCCATTGTGTTCAGACCAAATTACCTAAACACATCAGAAGTGGCCTCCCTGAACTGCAATTCAAAAACAAGTACAGAAACTTCAACCTCACCTAACACTATTAACTGGATTATGTAACGCAGCACAACTAGGCATTCATTTCAAACATTTATGTGCAAATATGTATGTATGTATGGATAGATACTGACCTTTTATAGTATAAATGTAGACATTACTGTCTACTGTTCTATACATGGAGATGAGTTCTTATGAGATTCTCAAAAACAATGGTCAATGGCTCAATGGGTCTACCCACTTAACAAATTTAAAACAAACAGAGTGCAGCTCTAGTTACCATACACTAAGTTGTTTATTTATTGTCTGCCTAATCTAAAATTATTTACAATATCTAGGACTTTTATATGCATACACAATGAGATAAACTGTACAATTCAGTTTTTCTTTTTAGCAGTCAAATAAACAAAATAATTGAAGTTGTTAAAGACAAAACTAAATAACCTGGTGTAAGTTTATTTATGCTGACCAAAGCACAATGTTAAATATTGCATGAACAGAAGAAAAAATGGTGATAACCAGCCATTTGCTTTGCTTCGCCATTTGCTTACAAGGGTATGGCATTTTCATGTTAATCCCTAGCATTCATTTCTTTACCACTTTTGGAATAATGCTACATCAGTGTACTTGAGTATAATAGCAAAGAGAATGTCTATGCAGATTTTTGAATTAGTTGATTGCATTTATCTTCTTGAATTATGACAAAAAGCTAGGTATGGTGGTTCTTTTAGAATATAAAATGGTGGCACTTCAATGAGGACTTGTTAATTATGAGATGACATGTGAAGAATACAGGATGGGGTGTGTGCCGAGTGGGACAATGAGCAGCAGTTAAGCAAAGGAGCACCTGCAGAATCTCTGGATATGAAGAGGAGATCTAAGAGGATAAACAAAGGACTACCCTAGAGCATGATGGGATGGGGAAGGAGCACCAGGAGTGACACTATCTAGCAAAGGAGAACCAGGAAGAACACTATATGATAAAAAAAAAATCCTCCTGGAAGAGCTCTGGGTGGGAAAAGAGCAACCAGGAGTAACATGGAACAGAGTAAAAAGTACCTCTAGGAGCACAGGAAGGATGACAAGTAAGTGTACAGAATAGAACAGAGGGTACCAGGAGCAGCATCAGAAGGAATAAAGACACAAGAAAGAATTACAAGGTGGGATGATGTGTCTCACTGACACCAGTGAATGAGATAAGGAACATTTGCAAGAGGTCAATTTGGGACACAAACTACCAAAAGAGGATCAGAGGAACCAAAGTATACAATGAGCATCAGATGAAACACTGGATGGGATGGAAAGACCAGAAGGAGTACATAGCATGGTGACTATTGTGAGGAGAACTGAACATTAAGGACAACATTAGGAAAATAACTAGATGGAAAGATTAGATGCAGTGGTATATAACAGATGATGTATATATTTGTGTACAAGTGTACATACACGCAGCTGTATCACTACTCTTACCCCCATCCTACATCCACACTTTCATATCACTACTCTTACCCCATCCTACATCTACACATCTGTATCACTACACTTACCCCATCCTACATCTACACATCTGTATCACTACTCTTACCCCCATCCTACATCCACACAGTCGTATCACTACTCTTACCCCCATCCTACAGCCACACAGACGTATCACTGCTCTTATGCTCATCCTACATCCACACATTTGTATTACTACTCTTACCCCATCCTACATCTACATAGTCGTATCACTGATCTTACCTCATCCTACATCCACACTTTCATATCACTACTCTTACCCCCATCCTACATCCACACTTTCATATCACTACTCTTACTGCATCCTACATCCACACATTCGTATCACTACTCTTACGCTCAGCCTACATCCACACATTCATATCACTACTCTTACGACATCCTATGTCCACACATTCGTATCACTACTTTTACCCCATCCTACATCCACACTTTCATATCACTACTGTTACCCCATCCTACAGCCACACAGTCGTATCACTACTGTTACCTCCTCCTACATCCACACAATCGTATCACTACTGTTACCGCATCCTACATCCACAAATTCATATCACTACTCTTACCCCCATCCTACATCCACACATTCATATCACTACTCTTATGCTCATCCTACATCCACACAGTCGTATCACTACTCTTACCCCCATCCTACAACCACATATCTGTATCACTACTCTTACCCCCATCCTACATCCACACATCTGTATCACTACTCTTACCCCATCCTACAGCCACACATTCGTATCACTACTGTTACCTCATCCTACATCCACACATTCATATCACTACTGTTACATCCTACATCCACACATTCATATCACTACTCTTATGCTCAGCCTACATCCACACATTCGTATCACTACTCTTATGCTCAGCCTACATCCACACATTCGTATCACTGCTCTTACACTCATCTGGCATCCTTGCATCCCTGTTTCTTCTCCTACCCTGATGCTTTGACCACAGAGCAGTATCATTTCCCTACATACAATGTACTCTCCCTTCTTTCACTTAATCACTGTATCATGATTGATATTCTTATTATAGTTATTGTAAATATTATGCTAGCATTTAGAAGTGTGTTCTCATATATATTGCGCTATCTCTGGGGCATAAAATTCAATCCCAACATTAGACTACTGAAATAAAGTGATGGGAATGCATTTCATTTGGTTGACACTGCATTACATTTTCATGGGGATGAATAGACTTTACTTCTGCATTTCTACCCACTGTTAATCACTTGTATCTAATATATGTACATTTTAAAATTATTTATAGAATATTTTAATGGATGTCCATTATAGATTATAATAAATGGTGCTCATTTCTCCCGGATCCTTTACTGAAAATGGGCAGCTGCCCAGCTGTGCATCGTGATAAACACAACAAGAACAAAGTAAACTCTTAATGCTTTCAATGGGTGATTCCAACAGCTTTTCTTTCCCATTTACCTTCGTAGATTATTCACCTCAATGTGCAGGATCCCTTTTCCCCGAAAGCTCTACACACCTACGTCCCTGCTGGTTCTTCTACCACAAGATTACCCACAATTACAGTATCAAAATTACAAACCTTCCAGCCTCTGTTTCTTATTTTTTCTACACTTCTGTTACTTTCTGATATTGTTTATTTTCTCAGTTCCCTTGACTAGCTTCTGTTCTACAAGCTCCTGTCCATCTACTTCCCTTGGGTATTGAATTTCTTACCATTAATGCTACTTATGTATTCCTTATTAATACTCCTATCACCTGGCTGCCACTAGACTAGTGCTACTAACTCTCCTCCCAAATTCATCTCCGTAAATAATATTTAATCCTTCTGTGACTTATAGACCTTCCTTTCCTTGCACTGCTAATCCAACAGCCTCGAGTGTCTTTCTCATGCGCTTATTAACTTCCTCGCCTCCCCATCTATTATTCTTCCTTGATGTCATTCATTTCTTCTCACCAACCATTTCTGCTCCATCTTCCCATTCTGTTTGTTAATTTAGTTATCACATTCAGCTCCTGATTTGCCTTCTGCAGGGTTGAATCATATTCCTGGCTTCCAGTGCTTGTCAAGTCCTTCATGTCTGGGTATGCTTACACCAACTGCCTGACATGATACTTTCTGATCCTGTCTCTACCTTGTGACCTTGTGTTCCTTTTCTGCTGACTATTCTTTGTTCTCCCCTTACTGCTTCCCTTTATCTTCACAGCTTTCCTGTAAACATTGCCAGAACCCATTAGCACTCTGTCTAGGAAGTATCCAAGCACACATTATGTACAGCAAGGAATCCATGTTTTAAATAATGTATTTTCAGCAATGGGATACACCAAAATGTTAAATTAAAAAAGTCTGCATCACGTACCATAGTTTTATTTTGGTATGTCATATATTTTATCACTTGGCTTTTTTCAAAAATGCAGAAGCAATTATAATATGCACCTAACTTTCACACTCCTGGTGATGTATATGTGTTTTCTTTGAAACCTGTGTAATTGGCTCCCTCTGGTGGCTAAATTAATTAATACAGACATTTTAGAGCTAGAATCTGTGATTTTTACCTTCACTGCTAAATATGCTCAGTTCAACCATCCTAAACGGCATAAAATTATTTCAGTGCATAAAAATATTGATAAGACTATAAAATGGACAACACTGTTATTTTTCCTCCAAAATTCTTGATACATTTCTGCAGATGAGACAACATTATGAATTTTCCTACTTCTCACCTCTCCTACTTTTCCCTTGGAATGCCTTGAACACCAGATTTCAGAAGTGCCAAACTGCATGCTGCTGTCTGTCAGTGTGCCCTATGCTAGACTGTCTGATATTGCTGTGAATGCATTATTCTATTTATTTATTTATTTTTGCCTTGTCCACCCTGCTCCCTTTAAACTTCCAGGATATTTAAGGATGTCACTTTTATATTAATTTCTCTCTTTCACTGCTGCTTTAGTAGTACTTTCTAATCTTCCTGGAGGCCATGGCAAAAGTAGAGAGTAAGTTCATGGGATTTCCTTTAAAAAAAGAGTTTCTTACTTAAATTGTGAGCACCTGTCTGCTACATGATATTTAGAATTCTACAATGAAGCATATAATATACATCTACATACACATATAATTGTGTTGCATGCTGTGTGTTGTCTGATATGTACTGGAGCTCTGTTTACTGAACACCATCTGCCATATCAGAACTATGAAGGAAATGTAGTATAATACAGTACACAATGAAATATTTAATATAGTAAATTAGATGTTTGACCTGCTTAGGAAACATTTCTGTTTCCTAGATGTGTTAAGAGGGTGAGCACAAAGCAGTCCTGAAATCAACAGCAAGCTTTTTTGTGCATGCAATGCTGCATAACATCACATTCTGTAAATAGTTGTAGTGGCAGGCCGACATATTTGGCAGGACATTCCGTACCTGTTTTTCTAGTGGTGAAAGAGGAGGTTGAAGAGACAGGTGAGGAGCACACAAGTCTCAAAAAAAAGGTGAACTAGTGGTACAGTAGAGGAACACAAACCAAAAACAGCTTCAAGCAAGAAAAAGCACACAGTCAAAAACTTTTAATAAAATGACAAAGCTTTCAGATAAAAATATCCTTCTTCAGTGTCTTACATATAACAAGCATAAAAACAGCATTTTTAAAAACAATCTAATTATATCACATGACACAGCACACCTATCAGCAACATCAATTAAGAAAAGTAATTAATTAGTCTTTTTTTCTTAAGAAAACAATCTACCATATAAAGACAGGGGAACCCATATAAAGCAGTATATAAAAAAGCAGTATATAAACAATATACATGCAGTTAGAATTAATAAAACTGTATAAAGTATATAATTCTTTTACCTATTTTAACTTTCAAAAGATGAGAAAATACATTCAGTTGAATAGTTAATATAGAATTATTTTACTTTTTGTTGTTTAGACTTCAAAACTGGTTTAATATAAGCTGTTTGTTAAGACCTGGATGCTTATCAGCTTCTAAACGAATTATCCATTCGTATTCCTTCATATCTATATTATTGACTAGGTCTCCATGTCTAGCATTTAAATATACCACATGCATAACTCTAAAACTGAACTGAGGTGTATCGTCAGTTAGACTAATATGATGGGCTAAGGAACTGGTAGGTAATTTTCTATGAATTCTGGACTTATGCACTATCATCCTGTCCTTTAGCCTTCTCACTGACTTCCCAACATAGAAACCTGGGCATTTATTGCACATAGCAAGGTATATAACAGATGATGTGTTACATGTAGCAGTACAACGGAAGGTAAACATCCTACCATTTACAGGATGCACAAATTCAATTGACTTGATTTATACTAGGACAGCAGGAACAATTCTGACAAGGAAAAGTTCCTTTCTTGTTGAATATAGGAACAGGTTTATTATTTAATGAAATATCCTTATAACATAACAGCTTCTTTAAATTACTACAGTTATGATATGATAAGTAAAGGAGGGACTATCTGGAAGCCATTTTTTATGGCCAGGTATGGCTTTTAGGATATTCCACTTCTTTCTAATAACATGCTCAACTGTCTCACTAGCCCTACTAAAAGTCATAAGATATCTTAAAGGCTGTACTAATGTTGAATTCACATTACCAGAATTAGTATTCCCTCGATCAGAAAAATATGGTTTCGCATTTGAATCCCTTAGTTGTAAAGCCTCATTCTTAGCTAGTTCTATCGTATCCATATTATAGCCCCTTTCCAAGAAGTTGGTAGTCATTTCTCGCATCTGCAACTCACAGACATCTAACTTAGTGTTGAGTCTACTTGTTCATAAGTACTGACTCTTAAGGATACTCCTAAAGGTTCTCTTGGCATGCATCCATAGTCCTAATATAAATCAAGCAATTGAATTTGTGTGTCCTGTAAATGGTAGGAGGTTTGCCTTCCATTGCACTGCTACATGTAACACATTATCTGTTATATACCTTGCTATGTGCAATAAATGCACAGGTTTCTATGTTGGGAAGTCAGTGAGAAGGCTAAAGGAGAGGATAATAGAGCATAAGTCTGAAATTCGTAGAAAATTACCTCCCAGTTCCTTAGCCCATTGTATTAGTCTAACTGACGATGCACATAAGTTCAGTTTTAGAGTTATGTATGTGGTATATTCAAATGCTAGACATGGAGACCTAGTCAATAATATAGATATGAAGGAATATGAATGGATAATTTGTTTAGAAGCTGATAAGCATCCAGGTCTTAACAAACAGGTTACATTAAAACCAGTTTTGAAGTCTAAACAACAAAAAGTAAAATAATTCTGTATTAACTATTCAACTAAATGTTTTTCTCAACTTTTGAAAGTTAAAATAGGTAAAAGAATTATATACTTTATACAGTTTTATTAATTCTAACTGCATGTATATTTTTTATATACTGCGTTTTTTATATACTGCTTTATATGGGTTCCCCGTCTTTATATGGTAGACTGATTTCTTAAGAAAAAAAGACTAAGTACTTTTTTTAATTGATGTTGCTGATAGGTGTGCTGTGTCATGTGATACAATTAGATTGTTTTTAAAAATGCTGTTTTTATGCTTGTTATATGTAAGACACTGAAGAAGGATATTTTTATCTGAAAGCTTTGTCGTTTTAGTAAAGGTTTTTGACGGTCTGGAGTAGCACTTTTTCAAGGATCACACAACAACAGCTGCAGTACCACAGCTGAGACAGTGGTGGATGCAATATATTGTAGCACTGGCAAAGTGACATCTGGTCCACAACTATGGGACATAAAATGAACAGCACAGAATGAAATGCTCTCTTTATATTCTGAGTAAACTCGTAAAGGCCAGTGTAGCCTACAATTTGGATGTTCAGGGGAAAGGTAATGAGACATGGCCTTATGAAAAAGCTTTTGCACAGATAACAAAGTTATAATCTTGCAAATTACTAATCAATGTGCAAAAGTATGACTCATACTTAACCTAAAAGCCTCTGGACATTTTCAGGCTAAACCACATCCAGGCTATGCAGGGAACTGCATGGACTGGCCATGCTATGCATTAGACTTCACCGCACCCACACACCTGAGTGGATGGAAAGACATAGACATCATCACTTACAGAGGTGGATGGGAAAAAATAATGACATGGGTCTCCATCACAATGAGATATGGTAAGGACATGGGAGGTAACATAGTAGCCATGTACCCAGAGAGGTTGTAGAGTGATGTTCACTGATCTAATGTGTTAACTTGCAGTGTTGGACCTTAATGTAATTTGTGGCATGGAAGGGGGTGGAACTATTGAACCAAGAGTGTTCACCCCAACTGAGCATAATTGCTAATCCTGTTTAACACCATTACCCAGGAAGTGATCATTGACCATGATCAGGGGTGGCAGCATGTGCAATCATACCTGACATGAAGCCTGATGAAGTTTCCCAGGTGCACAGCCAGAGAAATGCCATTCAACACATCCTGTATGATGCCCACAAATTAGGTTTGGCAGGCAGTATGGCCACAGGTGAAAGTTAGAACATCTTTCATGTGGTGTCAGAAATCTTACTTGGGACAGTCTGTGTCTAGCCTCACTCTATCGTGACTCTCCTTTTGGACATGGAAGGCATGATCCCTGGAGGTTGACTGGAGAGTTGTTTTTTTTTTGTTTGCTTGTAGACATCAGTGGAGGCAACCTTTACCACCAGTGACTTCTGCACCATTGCATATTCCTTGTATCTCCTTCTCCATATCCTTAACAACTTGTTGCACATCTTTCTGGGATCCATGAAGCAGAGTTATTATCTCCACAATGTGCTGGGTAGTGGCCAGGTGTGTCTGTACCAATGAACAACACATCAGATGATCCCATATGCAAACCACTCCCACATGTTTGATACCCAATGAACAACACATCTGATGATCCCATGTACAAGCCACTGCCACATGTTTGCTACCCTGTTATACCTAGCTGATGAGAGGCACCAAAGACTCTTTGTCTTCAATGAAGATGGTGAGGAGAAGTTGAGTTTGTTGAATTGCTTTGTGAAATCACCTTTCACGAATGAATTGTTTAGTGAGTATCACAGTCAAATTTCAAAGAAATGTTTTACCAAACATCTTACCATATCTAAACAGATTAAGACCTGTGCTGCTAACATATTAGGTTCTGGGTTTGGTTTCTCTGAGTCTTTACTAGCATTGTGTTGTACTTTAGGGAATTAATTTAACAAGAAAATGTTCAAGGACTTTTAAGTTAATAAAAACATGCATAATTATCTTTACGATGAGTAGATTCTGTAGGTGGATATTTGGTGTAAGTATGCTTAAACTTGCCTTTGTATTAGTTGAAAAACCAACACTGAGGTAAACTGCCTTAATACATATGTAAACTGTATATAAAAGATATTTTAGCTTGACTTTCTAGCCCTTTCTTTAAAGCCTACCTTCACTATTAAAAGAAGGAAAGTTTGCTAGAAAACGTAAATGTTTTGCTGTTTTCAGATTATTAGACTCCTAAAGGTCTTTGTAGCACAGAATGTTGAAGTTTAGGGAAAAGGCAATGAAACTTTGCTTTATGATAAGGATTTTCCATTGATAACAAAGTTATAATCCTACAAATTACTAAATAGTGTGCAAGAGCATGGCTTGTATGAGTTAGAACCCATCTCTAGTTTTTCCTTAAATAAAGGCAGAAGCTGTTTGTAAGCATGATGAAGACACCCCATCTTGGTAATGTAGCTATTGTTTGGTAGAGACTTGTTTACTAGAACATTGAATGGACCGTAATACATAGTAAATCAATAATTACTTGCCAGTTTTTCTTACCCGTTTATACACTGGTGTAATACAAGCTTTCCCTACTAGCCTTTTAATAAAGAATCTTGAGGGTTTAGGCGGTGTTTAGGTTTTTGTAAATTCATGTTGAAAACTTAGTACTATATGCATAGTGTGAACTGATGGTTCATTGTTCCATGGCTGAAAGAACGTACCTTTTGGAAGGAGTCTGTACACTTGGCACTTACAGTCTGCGTTAACATGAATGTAACATACAAGGTGGATAATGATATATCATCTTTGCTACATAAAGGTGCATTTAACCTTGCCACAAGCCTACCACAGGTAAATGCATAAGAAACAGGCTATTTAAATTAATAAGGTATTCAGGCACTCATAAAAATAATGAATTTTCCTAACCTAGCTAGTTAAGTCTATGAATAGATAACAGGCATAAACTCACTATTACCACTAATAGCCAGTAATGTACTCATTTTATTATATGATAATGCAAAAACACTGAGCTCGATAACATAACATCTTCCTAGGTGAAAGGACTAATCTGATTTGCTGCTATAAAAGTTAGCATCAGACTACTTCAGACTTTTTTAGGGGTGAGCAAAAGATTATAGCACTTTAGTACCATCTTTAAAGACCTCTGCCTTAATAACATACTTGGAGGTTTTCTTGAAAAACTTACCGAAACACCAGAGGCCTTCAAAACACAAGACTGCTACAACTCACACACTCCCTCCAGCACCCATGACAGATAGCAACACCGGTGTCTCACCCACCAAGCCAGTAAGGTCTAACACTCAAAAACCAAATTTTCTATTCATTGGAGACGCTATAGTGACACACACAGATGTCCTACTCACCACGTTGGACAATGAGAAAGTCACGGTCGGCTGCCTGTCTGGTGCCAGGATTCATCAGGTCATTCATGAACTCAGGTCTCTCAGCAACAAGTACCATTATGACTATGTCATTGTTCATGTTGATGTGAATGAGCTGAGATGTACCTCACTGCACTATAGGAAGAAAGACATGGCTGAGTTCACTGAGTATGTTTCTCATGTAGGTATGTCCCTAGCCTTGAGCAGCATACTACCCTCACGTAGAATGATGCCACAGTATAAACAAAAAATGATTGATTGCAATAATTGACTCAGTTTTTTGTGTCATTCAAAGGGGATCTAGTTCCTGTCAGCCTGGGATGCCATGGTTGACAAACCTCGCTGCTTTGCCAGAGATGGTTTACACCTGGCACCTCTATGCTTTCAGATATTGGCAAAGGCTCTTGCCTCCCCCATATTGCCTTTTTTTAGGCAAGGTCTCAAAAACAATATTACTGATGTAAAATTAACCAATCAGAACAAAATAAGGGTCATGTTGCCAAATGCTAGAAGCTTAAACCAAAAACTGCACTCCCTGGAAGCACTTCTATCACTGGAAGATGTACATGTCTTTGCAGTCACAGAAACATGGTTCAAGGCCACAGATAGTACCCCAGCTTTGCAAGGCTGCATTGTCTACCACACCTTTAGACCACAAAATGAACTTGTGGAAACCAAAGGAGGTGGTGTTTTAATCAATATTAGAGATAAATTCACCTCCCGTCTAGTTAGACTGGACAACTTCATAGAGTTTCTCCAGGTCCAGGTTACAGTGGGTAAGACCCCCCCATTCAAGTCATAACCAGTTACAGATCTCCCTCCATGGCTCACAACACCAATAAAGCCTACTTGACAAAACTGGAGACAATCCAAATTTTACCGAACACACACTGGCTTTGGGAGATTTCAATTATCCCACCATCAACTGGGAAACCTACTCTAGACCTAACTCACTAGTTCAAAAGTTCATTGACTTTGTTAATTCAAATGCCCTGGAGCAAATTGTCTAGATCTCAACAAGGGGAGCAAACATTCTGGATCTGTTCATCACCAACATGTCAAACAGATGCACCACCTCAACTGCCAGACCCTCGTTGGTTAAAAGTGAACACAAATCAGTCACCTTTGAGCTGGCACTAACACCAGAACTCACAAAGGGTGAAATCAGACTAAAAGCCTTCACCAAGGCAAACTATACTCTCTTAGGTGAAGGTATAAATGCATTCTAAGCTCCACCGCAAGCTGGAAGTGGTAACTGTTCTGAAGCTTACACTAAAGTCCTGCACAATTACTTGAACAAGTGTCTAAACTTGTTCATACCAAAAAGAATCAAAACTAGAACCCCAAGTAAAAACAAGCTGCCATGGTGGACATTAAACATCAACAAACTTTACAATAAACACAAAAGGTTGCTGTCCAAAAATACAAACGGAAGGCCCCAACAATGGAAAAGCACCCTCATCAGCCTCAACAGACAAATAAGACAACTTGTTAAATCCTCCAAGGGCTTATTTGAGAGAAACTTAGCAAGTAGAGCCAAGGGTAACCATAACACCTTTTACAGCTACGTATGTAACCTAAAGGATAGGACCCAAGCATGTACATAATTAGTGGTCAACTGTGTCACACATACTGACCCCACAGAGATAGCAGACCTGTTAGCAGATAGGTTTGGTGAAAAGCTCACTCCCTTAGTCCTCTCTAACTTACAACATACCTTCCCCCAAACTTCTCCTCCAACCTCATATCTGAAGAGCAGGTCCTCAAAGCCTTGTCCAAGGCAAAAAACACAGCCTCTATGGGACCCAACACATCCCAGGCTGTCTTCTAAACAGGATACAACATGAACTAGCATCACCACTAAGTACCCTTTTCAATCATAGTGTAACCACAGGCTTTGTTTCTGTGGAATGGAGAACAGCAACAGTTATTCCCCTCCACAAAGGTGGCCTAGCAACAGACTCTAGGAAATACAGACCCATAAGTCTGACCAGTCTCATCTGTAAGGCCAATGAATGTATCACTATGGACCTCATAAATAAAGACATAGGTGACCTCCAAACCCTGGATCCTAATCAATTTGGCTTTGTGAAGGGCAATCCTGGCTGTCAAATCTGGTAGATTTCTTTAAAAATGTCACCAAGGCCATTGACAAGGGCAAATCTGTACACACAGCATACCTTGACCTGGCAAAGGCTTTTGACACAATACCATATTCAGGCATTACCAATAAACTTAGCAAACTGAATATAAACCCCTTAGTTGTAAGATAGGTTGCCATCTGGCTGACAAACTGGACACACACTATCAAAGTGGGTGACTCCACATCAACCAGCAGACCTGTTACCAGTGGGGTGCCACAGTGGTCAGTGCTGGGCCCCCTTCTGTTTGGTATATACTTTGCAAAAGTTCAGGTCAAAACTATGGGCTTGTGGCTGACCAAGTTTGCAGACAACTGCAAGCTAAGTGCAAATCTCCAGATGATGTCAGTACAATCCGTGAGGGTCTCACTCAGACCGACTGGTGTATTAGTCACCGTCTCAAACTGAATGCAAAGAAATGCATCATCATTCCCTTCAGCACAAACAAAGTCCTTTCACATTATCAAATCGACAACAATACCCTAAGTACCCATGAAGTGGTAAGGGACCTGGGATCACATGTTGACTGTGACCTTAACTTCAACCACCATGTGCCTACTGTAGTAAGGAAAGCTTTCTACATGGCACACTTGATTATTAAATGGAACACATCAAGAGCAAAAGAAGTTATAACCCCCCTATACTTGGCACTTATCCAGCCCATGCTTGAGTACAGCACCCTGTTTGGCATGTACCGTACTAAGCACCTACAGCAATTAGAGAGAGCTCAGAGGTTTCTAACAAAGAAGATCAAGGGGCTCCAGCATGTGCCTTACACAGACCGACTAAAGCCCCTGTCACTATACTCCGTATCATATAGACTTCTTAGGGGAGATGTATGCCTGGCCTACAGAGCAATTCAAGACCCACACTTAATGAACTTTCTGCATATCCTTAAATCAAATGGGACTAGGGCTACCCATTCCAGTGACCGAAATATGGCCTGCAACTTAAATAGGACATGCTTGAGGGACACATTTATCTCCCAACAACTGCCACACCTTTGGAACAGGCTATCAATTTATGTGAAACAGAGCACCTCTATGACACTGTTCTAGAGGGACCTGGACGAGTGGATGGGGAACAGTAAATTATTACCAGGGCTAGAGCCCACATCCCTCCTGGACATGGGCAGTCATCATTAAATGCAATCATGGGTACTGATTAACATTTCTATGTATTACATTGGGGTGAAATGGCTAGACTTAAAATGACCTCTGGGTTGATAGCCTAGTAATTTCCTAAGATCCTATGATACTAAGGGACTCTCAATGTTAGACTCATGTTTTATTTTTTTTTTTAGTACCTGTAGCCTCCCAACCTCACTGAACAAAATTTTCCAAAGTATTTGCAAGTAGATACCAAGCTCCTCTTTTTTCCATGTGGAATACCCTTTTGCAATGTCTGGACTCAGTGTTTGCTCCTGGTGAATACCCCCTCCCAATTTCTGTATTCGGTGTTTACTCCTGGTGAATACCCCCCTCCCAATTTCTGTATTCGGTGTTTACTCCTGGTGAATACCCCCCTCCCAATTTCTGTATTCGGTGTTTACTCCTGGTGAATACCCCCTCCCAATTTCTGTATTCGGTGTTTACTCCTGGTGAATACCCCCCTCCCAATTTCTGTATTCGGTGTTTACTCCTGGTGAATACCCCCCTCCCAATTTCTGTATTCGGTGTTTACTCCTGGTGAATACCCCCTCCCAATTTCTGTATTTGGTGTTTGCTCCTGGTGAATACCCCCCTCCCAATTTCTGTATTTGGTGTTTACTCCTGGTGAATACCCCCCTCCCAATTTCTGTATTCAGTATTTACTCCTGGTGAATACCCCCCTCCCAATTTCTGTATTCGGTGTTTACTCCTGGTGAATATCTCCATACCATTTTCTACATTCAGTGTTTGCTCCTTGACATCAAGACAGAATTTAATGGACTCAATTACAAAATTAAAAGAAAGGTTGGGCAACAAAAATCTCATTAAAAGTCCTTACAAAGCATTGTATTACAAGCGGAATACTCAGAATAGCTCTTTCCTCATAAAGTACAGTTGTATAAGTTGAACCTACCACAACAGTAGATGCTGGAATGATCACTGCTGCTGTAGCCTTAGCTATATGGGTTACATTCTGACAAAGATATAATAGCCAGTCTGGTTCCAAAGCTTCAGAGCACCTTCGATATGCCCAAACTGTCAAGCAGCTTGAGCTGAGCTTACTAAAAAACAAGTTTGGGTGGAAAGCCCTTCCGAGCTTTCCTGCAAACAGAGAGAGAGAGCTGAGCCCTGAAAGGACAAGGCTAGGATTAACAAAAAATAAACGCCCACACTCTGACATAAAAAACACACCAAAAAACAAGGGGGATGGAGGGAGTGGTTACTGCAGCAGTGATCATTCGAACATCTACTGTTAAGGTAAGTTCAACTTACACAACTGTACTAAATTCTTCATACTGATCACTGCTGCAGTAGCCTTAGCTATACTAGTAGATTATCTTAGCTAACTGTATTTGGGAGATACAAGGAGAAGGGTCCAGAACTCCCTGGAGAATTGTCCTAGCTAAGCATTATCTAGACCTAGAGAAGGAATCCAGCTTAGAGAGCTTTCTAAAAGTATCTACAGTGGACCAAGTAGCAGCTTCTACAATACTTCTAGAATCTAACCCTTTCCAAAAAAAGCCATAGAAGAAGCCAATGTCCTTGTAGAGTGGACCTTAACCCTGCCTGGAATATATCTGTCATGGTGAATATAACAAAAGGTAATAGCCTTAGAAAACCATTTGGAAATAGTCTCTTTTGACAATGGTCGTCCCTTGTTCTTACCTTTGCAAGAGATGAACAATTGATTTGATGATCTGAAAGATTTAGTTCTGGAAAGGTAGTATCTCAGCTCATCCAAGGTATGGAGTATCCTTTCTCCCTCATTTTTAGGTTCAGGTAAAAAAAGCAGGGAGATGGAAAGTTTGACTTGAAGTAAGCTCAGATACCACTTTAGGCATAAAAGAAGGATTAGTTCTCAAAGAAACCCTGTCATTGTGTAAAATGATATAAGGTTGACTCACTGGTAGAGCTTGCTACTCAGATACCCTTCTTGCAGAGGTCAGAGAAACAGTTAAACTGTTTTCCACGTTAATTACTTCAAGCCAGTCAGATTACTTGGTTCAGATGGAGTAAGTGTCAGCTTCTCTAACACAAAATTAAGATCCCAAGGAGGGACCACTCATTTACTTGGATGCTTCTCATGCAAAACCCCTTTCAGAAACATTTTGCCATGTGACTGCCTTGAAATAGGAAAATCCATGGGCATATATGATGAAATGGCAGATAAATGAACCTTGATAGAGGGATAAGAAAGTTCATAGGACAGTAACTCACATAAATATTGTAAACCAGGAGAGGGATTGACATAACAGTTAAGATCTTTAACTCACAGGTACAAGGTTTGATTCTGAACACTTATTATTGGCTAGACTTGTAATAATATGCAAACTAATAGCCTAGTGTTTACCTATGAACCTATGAACAAGTAGCCTTGAATGGGTGCTGGTTATGTTGTTGACACCAACTAGAAAACCTTTTCCATTTGTTAATATATGCTTTTCTAGTAGCAGACTTTCTTGTCTCCATTAGTATCTGTTGCACATCCTCAGGAGATAGGTGCCTAAAAGGAATCATCCAGGCCATCAATTAAAGATGATTGATGTTGGGGTGTATTACAGACCCCTGTTTTTATGTGAGTAGATGCATCCTGAAAGGAAGCTTGTGGTAATTGCCCCCGTCATTTCCAAAAGTAACCAGGGTGGCCTGGGCCAGAAGGGAATCACCACAATGATCTTGGGAGATTCCTTCTGAATCTTCAGAAGTACCCTGGATATTAGTGGAAAGAGTGGAAAGTCATATAGGAACATTCCCATCCAAAGAAAAGGCATCTGTCTTCCAGGCCTACTTACATGGAGATTTGTAAAAGAATTTTGCCAATTAGTTGATCAGAGAGGAGGCAAGAAGGTCTACTTGAGGAACTCCCACAGATGGATCAAATCTTGGAAGATTCCCGGATCTAGATTTCATTCAAGAAGTCTGCCCTTGTCATGCTCAGTTTGTCTGCCACACAATTTGCTCTGACAGAATGTAGGATGCCTGTAGAGTGACACTGTACTGTGAAGCTATATCTCAAGCTAACATGCTAGTCTGCAAAGATGGCATAACCTGGCCCCCCTTGCTTCTTGATGTACCACATGACTGTGGTATTTTCTGTAACCACTTAACTCATTCACTCCGGAGCAGCTCAGAAAAAGCTGCCTGCTTACTTCCACCATAGGAACAACAGTGCAGCCAGAGCTCATTTTCAGAAAATCCGTTTGTAATACCATATAGAAAACAAATGTTCATAACTCTTTAACTATAAGAGCTAGACTAAAAATGTAAATGTGAAAGTTGTTCATCAGACACGGATCTTTCCAACAGTGTAAATGTTGATAGTGCATATCAAAGTCATTATTAAATATTTGGAAATGAATGCTGATATTGTGCATATTTTTTACCTTTTTGGAAAAGCAAACTACAATATCTTGGTCAGTGTACCATGTAGACCCATACAATTTGCATTTAATTTGCTTGTATGAATGTCAGCTTTAAAATGATACATTAACCATCACTGTGTGATGCTCCTTTATGGATATATTTACAGAAATATAATTAATATAATATTTCTCATAATTGATTTTTATTTATTTATTTATTTATTTACATTTCTTGACCAGGAGAGTCTGACTGGACACAGGCCCATTTTCAGCAGAGGCCCAGGGAGAAAAGCTCCACATTTAAAATGTTACAGACATAATACAGTTGGAGACCATAGCATTTAAAATTTAAAGACATAGTTACAGCTGTAGAACATAATACAAAATTAAAAACATAGTTATAGATGTAGAACATAGTTACAGATGTAGAACATAATACATCAGTAGACAACTAGAATCACTGTTGTCTGTGGGGTACATAACAGACATTAACAATTGTTACAATACTGTATAATGAGTAGCCAGGCTTATGAGCAACCAAGCTTGCTGTAATTAAGGTAGTTAGTGGGGTGCACAGAGAGTTAGTCGGTGGGCGGAGTGGGTGATATTAGAGGGGAGTTGCAAGGGCATATCCAGCAAGTTTTTAGGTGCACTTTTAGTAAAGATTTAAAGTGGGTGCAAAATGTTACAGAGGTAATTGTGGGTGGGAGCAAGTTCCATAATTTGGATATAACGCAGGAAAATAGTGCTTCTCCAGCAGAGTTATTGGATCTAGTAACAATGTTTTTTGTTGGTGGATCTTAGTGGTCTGGTGGTAAGATAGGGTTGGAGTAGATTCTGGAGGGATGGGACTTTTAGTGGATGGTTTACTAGTCATGGGTACCGGAACCATAGGACGAGGGGGAGGGAGGGCCCCTCCACTTTTACAGCTGCGAGACCTGTCTCTTGGGGAAAAATTAATGAAGCGACATACCAGGAAAAATGGAGTTCTTCTTTAGGACCTAAAACATGGATTCCCATGCATGCGTTGCACATGTTAACATGGATTTAAACACAAATGTGCGTGGAAGTAACTAACTAGCTCAGCCATTCCACTGATAATCCCACATTTGTGCCCAACAGTTTCCAAGTGCTGTGGTAAGGAGAGGATGTTTTCTTATCATATTTAGGTCTGAATCAGAGAAAGGCACACACTGCTTATGTATCAGCATGCGGACAAACACTGATTTACCTTTTCTTTGAGTGATGGCAGTTTGAAAGGAATGTAAGATATAGAGCATGGAGGATGCAGTGTCTTGCATAAGCCAGTAGTTTCTGAAAACTGTGTCTTTTTGATCTCCCGTCCATCACATGTTATTTTAGGCCATTATTCAGTTACTGCCTGAATCTGTTGTTTCTTCAGAGGCTGCTGTACCACTCGAATAAAATCTCTCACACCTAATGATTGCTGATTTTTTTTATCTATAGCATTTGGAAACTGATCGAAGCTGCTAGCCATATGCCTTAGGCTTAATCCAAGTCAGGAATAGCAATACTTAATTCATTAGCATTAAGGAACCTGTTGACAATGTGGTTATGGAAGTCAATGTAAGCTGACAGAGAAAGGATAAAAAATATATTCAGTGGTGGAAGAATAGAAACAAAGACCGATAGTAAGCATCTCCTTGGAATGTCTTGGCAAATGTGTTTACAGTCTTCTTTGCTAACTGTTGGTATGTGCCCTAACTGGTTACGACCCAGTGCTTTGGCAACAACTGAGTTATAAACAAGACAGAAGAAAGGAATAAAAAATAATACTAATATAACTAACTAGCTTAACTGTTCTGTTGATGGTAATCACATATTTTGTGCTCAAGAGTTTCAGTTTTCTTGTCATATCCAGTAGTGTTCTCATATTTCTCTGTATTGTTTCTGTGCACATTGCTGCCGCCAGAGTCATGATTCTTTATTAGGTACAGTTTTTAAGGAGTGTGTTTGTGTGTGTGTGTGTGTGTGTGTGTGTGTGTGTGTGTGTGTGTGTGTGTGTGTGTGTGTGTGTGTGTGTGTATGTGTGTTACAGTTTTTAAGGAGTGTGTGCGTGCATTACAGTTTTTAAGGAGTGTGTGTGTGTGTGTGTGTGTGTGTGTGTGTGTGTGTGTGTGTGTGTGTGTGTGTGTGTGTGTGTTTCTCTGTGTAAAGGAAATACCAAAAGGGCTTTGGCCGACTAAGTTTGAGATGACTGCAAACTAGGAGCAGCTATCGAATCCCTAAATGACTTAACCATCATGCAGGAACGTTTGTCCCAAACAATAACTGGTGTCAGAATCATAAATTGAAACTAAACTCCAAAAAATACATTATCATATCCTTTGGGAAGTAAAATACTCCAGGGAACTGCCAAATTGACAATGCCCCCTGAGAAATTACCCAGTTGTTTGGCATTTGGGAACTTGTGTCTACAGTGACCTAACTTTTGACCAACATGTACCCAGAGTCAAAAAAGTTGTTCTATATTGCACAGTTTATAAACAAATTGATTGTGACTAGATCTAGATATATTGTTGCCCCCCCTTTACAAAGCCCTCATTAGGTCAATCATTTGTATAATGCCCATTTTGGCATGTATCTGTCCAGACCTATGCAACAATTAGAATACCCACAAAGATACCTTACTAAAAGTATACAAGTCCTAAACAATAGGTCTTGCATCGATCACCTCAAAGATTTATCACTATACTCAGTATCCTACAGAGTGCTTAGAGGTGATGTGTCTGGCATTCAAGGCATCCTCCAACGTATTACAGATGGATCTACTGAACATCAGCAAGTCAAATGGCATCAGAAATAGTTAGTCCAGGTATCTAAACTGAATGTTGTGAAGAGGTGGAGATATATCATAGCACTGTTCCAGAACAGAGTATCCATTCAAGTAAAACAAAGCTCATGCCTGTCCATATTCAAATGCAACTTGGATCTAAGGATGGGTAATAGAAAATGTACTCCAGGATTGCACCTCGTGCCACTAATGGATAGAGGCAGTTCCTAAATGCTGCATCCCTTACATGGGTCCCCTCAAATTATCTATGGTATGATCACAGTTATTCTCACTAGGACTAATATATAATTATCAGCCATGGGATAGGTAAGACCAATCAGGAAATGTTAATTCAAGCACCAAAAGAGAATTGGCTAAGCTTAAAATGTCCCCAAAGTGAACCTATGTTATGGTAGTAAATAGTTTTAAAAAATTGCCCTGCTTAGATCATTAAGTGCCCCTCCACCCCCCGCAGTCTTCAACAGCTTCTAGCGCCTATGTTACTAGTTCGTGGGCGAGTACGAGTTGATATCATTGAAGGAGGTGAGGGAGTTCTTAGACAGCCCAATTCTGCAAGTGAGAGACAGTGGTGACTACGGTAGGATGCCCCTGTGGCGAATTTGGCAATTTTGTTGTAGCAG
>NC_056733.1:1354926931-1355056931 GCF_019279795.1 Protopterus annectens | reverse complement strand
TTGTCATGTTTAGATGCATTTACTCTGCTAAATGAATGTTTGTCACTAGTTTTTAATAAGTTTCCCACCAAAATGTTAAGGGAGACAATCTGGGATGTGGGCTGTCTCATGCACAGTGTCCATGAGCTACTTCAAAAGCTTCAACTCTCAGAATTCTCACAGAGAAGCTGAAAGCAGTTAGTCTAACCTTTGACCTAGATATCACACTGACACATCACAGATTCAGGAAGATCACTCTACCAGGAAATAGAAATGATGCAAATGCGACTATGTGAAGGAAAATGAACTCTTTAACATCTAAATGTGAGTTATTTTATATAATTACTTAAATATCTATGTTATAATTCATAAAATATGTCAGTTATAATGAGTTTAAATGATGCAGTTTCTTGTAGTAAGTAAATGTCTTATTTTAGAAGGCATAGAAAATGAAACATTTATTCAAATGTTTTTGAAAATCTACTTAACAGCAGCATAATAATCTGTGTTAAAAACTTATGTTCCAAACATATACATTACTATAACTCATTTAATTCATCTGATTGACAAGCATAAATAATTTTATAACTCTATTCTGGAAGAAATTGTCATGTGATATATTTTAAAGCAGTAGTATAGCATGGTTGTAAAATCTGGTTACTAAAATGTGTTTGCTGTGCATTATTTTGTATAAAGCAGACAGATTTATTGTAGGGACAGCAAGTAGGATAGTGCTCAGCAAGGACACAACTCAGTGAGATCAGATAAATATATATACATATATATATATATATATATATATATGTGTGTGGGTGTGTGTGTGTGTGTGTGTGTGTGTGTGTGTGTGTGTGTGTGTGTGTGTGTGTGTGTGTGTGTATATATATATATATATATATATATATATATATATATGTGTGTGTGTGTGTGTGTGTGTGTATGTGTATATATATATATATATATATATATATATATATATATGTGTGTGTGTGTGTATGTATATGTGTGTGTTTGTGTATATGTATGTCTGTATATATATATATATATATATATATGTATGTGTGTGTGTGTGTGTGTGTGTGTGTGTGTGTATATATATATATATATATATATATATATATATATATATATATATATATGTGTATGTGTGTGTGTGTGTGTGTGTGTGTATGTATATATGTATATAAGTGTTTCTGAGAATCTGCATAACTATGCAGTATGATTTATAACAATTTCTATGAATACAATATTTTATTCTATTGACAATAATGAGTTTGAGTAAATGCTCATATACAAGCAATTCAAGGTTTTTCTTGGAAGCTGTTAATTGCATTTACATGACAGAAAATAGATGCATCTTAATATATGTAATGTCTGAATCATATTAGCCAAAGTTTTTGATTTAAATGAATGTTAGAACTTATTTTTCTCTCCTCTTGATTTCTAACATCAAGATTATTTGAATGCTATTTGAATACAAGCGTTTTATATTACATAGATGTATATAGTAGTATGAACAGTTTTTTAAAAAAAAAGTTTATTTTAGTTTATATGATGCTGTTTTACCAAATGTGTAGTCTTGTCTTGCTAGATAATTGAATTGAAAACTGTTAACCTCAGTTAAATATAACTAGTATTAAATTGATAAGGTGGTAGCTGAGGTACTGCTGCTTAGGGTAGGGGGTTAACTTGAGTGGTAAATACTACTCTAAGTTGGAGTTTATAACTCCAGGCTGGATGCAAGGTTTAATCCTTACATTATTTTCACTTGTTCATTGTTATTTGTATATAGTTTTGACATCCACAATATATTTTGTACACTCATTGTCACTACAAACAAAATTGAATCCTATACAAAATCCCATAAGAGATTCAATAAATACAGCTATATTTAAAGGTACACCTAAAGGAGGAGATGTAACATTACTTATCTTGTTATTTGTTATTTTGATCATAAGATTCTTAAGTTTTAAAAATGCCAAATGACATCTTTAAAAGGAATTTCTTTAAACATTAATGGATTGAATAATCCGTGTAAAAGGGCAAGCCTAATAAGATACATTAATTTACATAAGGCCAACTTAGTCTTCCTGCAAGAAACCCATCTCTTGAAAAAGATATTGATAAACTAGCCACAAACAAATATACAGTATTGGTTAGTTCAGAGCATACTCAGAAAAAAAGGAGTGGCTATTTTATGGAATAAAAGTATGCCCATTCCTAAAACCATTAAGTCTTATCAGGATGACAAAGGAATGTTTTGTATGGTTACAATACAAATTAATGGGAAGACTTACACTTTAATTAATGTATATTGGATACCTGGAATTGGTATTAATACAGTGAAACATCATCTTGATAAGATCATATAATTCTCTATAGGAGATATTATTTTAGCTGGTGACTATAATTGTATACTACATGAAAGTGATACTACCACTATAGGGAAAAGAAGAATGACATCTAATGCAAAACATTTAAATGATTTTGCTAATTCTTATCATTTGAATGATATTAATAATCAGATAGATTCAAAATCATTACCATACACCTTTTTTTCTAACAGATACAAAACTTATTCAAAAATAGATAGGGTCTTTATTTCTAACCAGATGGTAACAGATTTAATTAATTCCAAAATCATTTCATGTCCTATATCTGATCATAATTCAATTGTTTTTGAATTCATGATAAAAAATACTCATAATGTTCAGATCAAAAGGATACCAGCATACTTAACTCAACTAAAAGACAATAAAGAATATATACTTTCAGAAGTAAAACATTTTTTAGACATAAACAATACTCCTGAAGTCTCCATTGTTTATGTTTGGGATGCCTTAAAATCATATCTATATGGACAAAGTATCAGATGGTATAATAATAAAAGGAAATCTTGGGATAAGGAATTGTTAGATATTCAAAGTAAATTAGACTCTTATAAACATAATAATAAAGAAAATATTATGGAAAAGAAAGTTATTGAAGAAATAAACAAACTAAATGAGAAATACAAAGAAATTTTAACTCATAAAGTTAAAATAACTTTAGAGAAATACAAGTTTTGTCTTATTCAATAAGCCCCAAATACTTACATAGACTTAAAAATAAAACAAAAGGTTGAATAAACAAAACCATATCAAAGAAATCTTTTCTCTAAGGAAAAAGAAGAATGTTTCTAGTATACCAGAAATACTAGATGAATTTAGAAATCACTTTCACCAAATTAACCATAATAACATTAACATGGAACCTAAAGATAAAATAAAGGAGTTTATAACCACAAACATGAATAAAAAGCTTAATAAACAACAGATTAAACTATTGGACAAGAGTATTTCATATACAGAAGTTATTACACAAATAAATAAGCTTAAATCAAACAAAGCACCGGGTAATGATGGTATTATACCAGAGATATATAAAATCCTTTCTAAAAGTACATATTCATTAATACATAAGGTTTTATTTTGGCCCAAACTGAGTTAATAACCCCCCCATCTTGGCAATATACATTTATTTCGCCAATTTTAAAACCTAATAAAGATCCAACTAGATGTTCTTCATATCGGCCCATCTCATTACTTAATGTTGATTATAAAATGTTTATGAGTATTTTTGCTGATAGATTGAAGACAATCATTCCCGGCATTATAGATATAGATCAGACAGGCTTTATTGTAAATAGAAATACTTTTGATAATATAAGAAGAACTTTAACATTAATTGATTTTGCAAATAGGAAAAAGAAAGATTTAACACTTATTAGTCTTGATATAAGTTCAGCATTTGATTCAGTAAGTTGGGACTATCTGTTAACCTTAATGAAGTGTACAAACTTCTCAGATGCATTTGTAAATCTAATTGAGCATTTATACAAAGGAACGTTGGCTTATATTAAGGTAGGAACTTATGTTTCACAAAAAATACCCATTCTTAAAGGTACAAAACAAGGATGTCCACTCTCTCCACTATTATTCACTTTAGTAATGGAGCCTTGAGCTAATTTGATCAGAAACAGTATTGACATAGAGGGTTTTGAAATAGATGAAAATACAACATCCAAAATTCAAGTTTTTGCAGATGATGTTCTAATTACATCAGCAGGATCTAATTCTTCTATGCAGTTTCTATTTGATAAAATGATGAATTTTAAAAGTATTTCTGGTTTAATATTCAATGAAGAAAAAACTAAAATACTACCTATATATACACGAAAAAATATTCTCATTAGTGATTTTACTAAATATGTACCCAATTCAGGTCAGATAACTTATTTAGGTATAATACTATCTAAAGATATTAAATCTATTATATATAATAATTATAATACCTGTTTTCTTAATATACAAAATCTTTTTAATACCTGGAATAATATGTTTTTTACTATGGAGGAGAGACTTACAATTATTAAAATGATAATATTCCCCAAGATCTTATACTTAATACAATCAATAATACTTCCACCTACAAAAATAATTATCAAGAAACTGAATACACTAATGTTAAATTTCCTATGGGCACCTAATAGACCTAGGATTATATTAAAGAAACATACTAATAGCTGGTCTCAAGGGGGTATTTCTTTTCCAGACTTTAATTTATATACTATCTCTTCTATTGTAAAAGTTATTACTTTATTAATAGATCAGTCATATGTCGCAAAATGGAAAGATTATTGGGAGCTAATTAGTATGCACTTCATGAAAATCTCCTTAACACATAAAAATATGATTGTAAATAACTCCATGTTATGGTTACTAAAGGAATTTTGTACTTCACCTATTACACCTAAACATATGGTTTGTTACCCATTAAATATTATTATTAGCTATCGTAACTTTATATTCATGCACCCTAAGTATAGGGAATGGAATTTTATTGTATTCCCTATAATGTATACTCAGGGTATGCTTTTGTTATCTACTTCTGAAGGAACTCATTTAGCTATAGATAATGATCTAAATTGCTGGTATCAGTTGATATCTGATAATAAAGTTAAAAATCTAGATTTCTTAAAACAAGAATTTGATCTAAGAGAAACTTGCTGGTTAGAGGTTCAGACCTTTAGACAACATCTCATTAATAAAATAGATCTAATGTCTATAACAGTTAAAGAATCTATTCCAACACTGATTGATTACTTGATATTAAATTTACAACATAAAGTTTCTGATAAAGGTAAACTTTCATACATACATAAAATTATCAGACAAGAAACTTTTTACAGTGTAGATTCATACTGGAATTATTTCACTTCTATTAATGGGGACCCACCAAATCAACAAGATAAACAATATATATTGGAATCTGCTTATAGAACTACGTCTTCCATTGTCTGGAGACTTTATACATGGAAATTTTACATAGATCTTTTATACACCTTTGATGATGAATAAAATAAATAATAAAGATAATTTATGTAAGAGATGTAATGTAGAAATTAATGCTGACTGGGCTCATATGTTTTATGACTGTATAAAATTGAAAGAATACTGGAAGTCAATTAATGAATTTTGCAGGCTCTTTTACAGATAATTTCATTATTTCTAAATCTCTTATATTATTCAACACACCTGTACCTCAAAGTGTTAAAAAGGTTAAGCTTCCCTTGTTATGGTCTATTCTAGCAGTGGCTAGGAAAATAATAACTAGAAATTGGATTTCAGATACACCTCCTTCGTTCAATGAATTTAAAAATTTTATGAATATAGTGTGCCATATGGAAATAAACACAATTAGGACAAGAACAACTAGAAAAACATCTTATTATATTGTATGGGATAATTTACAAAATTTGTTAAAAAAATTATAATTTCAATAGCACGGTATTTTAGTTTAATTAATTGATCTGATTGTAGTGGATGTCTTTGTAAATACTTTAGTTGTTTTATTGAATATTATAATAATACCTATTTTTAATTACTTGTATAAAATTGTTATGATATTTCTCTTATATGTTAAAACAATAAACCTGTTTTGAAAAAAAAAAAAGCCACACAAATGTTGCAATTCATATAAGCCTGTTTTGAGACATATTGACACAACCACTGACATCCTTCACTCCATTTTGCTATCATACCACTCCCATTAAGACAACAAGCAGCTGTAATTGTCACACAGAAGCCTTACTTTTTACATGAGATTTGTCTTAATTTTTGTGAATATTGTACAATTGTACATACTTTACATTTGTTAGATGGCATGTTACAGATCTGTATTTTCATTTTACTTTTGTAATCTCTCACTAATGCAATTCTGATTTTGTTTGTATTCCTGGACAGAGATTGAAACTGATCACATGTAATGGTGCCAGCAAACACATTTTTAATAAAATAAATACATAAATAAATAAGATAAGCACAAGTGGGTATGCATGCTGCGGGTATTGCCACCCAGCAAGGGGTGGTGTGAGGCATGAACACTGGCTTGGAAAGTCATGGCAATAACACAGATGGAAAGTCTGGTTGTTTTCCTATAACAGTACGTTCAACGCATATTCATGGACAGAAGAAGCTGGCAGTCAAACTTGAACCAGTTTTATGACTGCATTAGAAGAGAATGTGGCACGGTAGTAACGGCAAACATTTCTTACCAAGACTTTGACTTAACCCCCACACAGCTAGCTGCTAGGAAAATTGGAGGGGTGGATCAAATATGAGGAACTGAACAGATGGTTGCGAAGAAATTGAGCAGTATGGTAAGCAATTAGTGCAAAACTACAAGGGATAGACCTAAGTACAAATATGGTTCATTTTGTGGTCATTTCAAATATATCTGAGAGAATAGAAACCAGTATGACGCACTTCACTGATGACACAATATTATCGCAGCAATGTAAGATGATGGAAGTGTAAGGAGTGATTTAGACACGCTGATCAAGTAGAAAAAAACTAAGAACTTTACTAAGGGATATATGCAGTTCCATTTGTCAACCATAAATGTTATCACAAACACTTTCCAAACTGCTGAAAGCAATTCAGTGACTGACATGGGCAATATCATTTCATAAATGTATCCTCTAGTCTTGTACGTATTCGCTTGGTATTTTACTGCCATCACAAAGAAACAAACAAAATCTCTGCTCTTACAACTTATTTCCAAATGTGCCATATTTATCACATTGCATCCTATCTTCCTTAAAATTGCTGGTGATAGCAAAACCATTCACCCATACTTTTAACCTATCAATCTCCACAGACTTAGCCGCTATCTTATTCAAGGACTCATTTGTGCTCCATTTCCCAAAGGTTTCCTCCACAGGAATCAAAATAATTCAGAACCATATCCAATCTGTCCCAATCTCAAAAGTCTGTGAAATAACACTTGTGTATAAGCAAGTATTAAACTATATAAACAAGGTTTATCTACTTAGCAAACAGCAGCATGGATCTGGGGATTCATTTAGCACAATGACAGCCCTAATTACTGGTAATGATACACTCTAATATGAATGAAGGGCTAATCTCACCAGGTGATGTTATTGATAAGACAAGAGCCTTTGGGACTTCAGATCATGATCTTCTATTACAAAAGCAGTTTGAGCTAATGTTTGGAGATACATACTAGTATGGTTTACAAACTAGTTAAAGGGCAGAACCTGTCAAGTTTAAGTTAATAACATTTACTCAGGGAAAGGTATATTTAACAGTGGAGTACCTCAAGGCTCAGTGATAGATACTGTGCTGGTCTCTCTGTTCATCAGTGACATTACTTTAGACTTACATAAACTTATACTAGTAATGTACGCAGATGATATACTAATGATTCATTCCAGTAGAAGTCATGACAGCCTACAATGAAAACTCTAAGTATCTTTCTCAAAATGTTCTAATTGGCTACTAAATAAACTCCTGTTGAATCCAAAGAAGACACATATTATCATTTTTGCAACATCTCAAAAACTCACAACTTGCTAGTCTTTAACCATTAAGGACTCTAAAGGTAATTTAAGTCATACCACAGAGCAACAAATCTACCTGTGCATCACTCTATAGCTCTCTTTGGACTTCTACATTCACACTGGCAATGTTATTATTAAAGTTTCTTCTCAACTTAAACAGTGTTATAAAATTTCCTACCTACTATCAATTACTTCAAGGACAGCCTTAGCCAAAATATCTTACTACTAAAGCTGGAATACGGTTCAACTGTGCTATGCTTAAATTCCCCTCAAAAACAAACATAAGCTATAAACAACAGAAAACAGAGTTTGTGGAGCTATTCTATTAGCTGCTATGAGCATGCACCATTACAATCTCTTAAAACAATCCAATCAGTTACCTATCACAAACAAAAATACTCTTGTCCTCAGCACATTAATATTTGCAATTCTTCAACTAAGCTTCTGCCTCCCATAAAAAATTTGTCTATCAGGGTACAATGTTATCTGTTAAGAAACAGAGTGAGGTGAAAATTAATACAACATTGGAATCATTCAAAATATCCCTATACAAATATCTATAAAATAAGGTTAAATGTACCTGCTGTCATGTTTCTGATGGCTGAAAATTACTACAAATATTTTTTATAATAATTAAATCATATACTTTTATGACTCACTGGCCATCAGTTGAAAGTCATTTGCATAGGTAGATATATTTCATGCTTCCAATACTCTTGTATATATAATCTGTATTGTGTGCATATTTTAGACAGTAACTCTGAACTTTTCCTGAATGATAGCTGTTAAGATTGTCTGACAAAGCAGCACTACTGCATATTGTATTTCCTGACCCTGTTTAACAGATCTCTGTATAAAGCAGTACCACAGCATTTATTCTGTTCATATCTGTATCCCTTGTTAGTGTGGTCATATGACATCTGCCATGTAATGTAACATATAACATACAATGAAAATTATTTTGATTGTTATATGTTGTACTGTTCATCAATGCCCAGGTCATGACTAAAAAGGGTCAGTAGACAAGCTCACATACCCAATAAATAAACAAGCATAGACTGGAGGAACTACTCATGGCAACCTCCAAACACTTGATCCCACACAGTTTGGCTTCATCAAGGGGAGGCCATGTCTGTTAAATCTGGTCATCTTCTTTGAGACAGTCACCAAAGCCATGGATGAGGGAAAGATGGTGCACACTGCCTACCTTGACCTGGCCAAAGCCTTTGACACTATTCCCCATTTGGACATAATTGATAAACTCTCCCAACAAGACATCAATCCATATGTTACCAGATGGGTAGCTAACTGGCTCACTGAAAGAATCCACCTAGTCAAAATCGGGGAAGCCACCTCAAGCAGTAGACCCGTAATGAGTGGCGTAACCCAGGGTTCAGTCTTGGGGCCTCTGTTATTTGGGTTATACTTTTATGAGGTGAAGGTCAAACCCAGTGGGCTATGGCTGACCAAGTGTGCAGATGACTGCAAGCTGGGCACTGTCGTCAATTCCCCTAGTGATGTGGACATCCTCCAAGAGGGTCTCACCCAAACAAATGACTGGTGCCAGAAACTTGGCCTCAAGCTGAATACCACAAAAATGCATCAATGTCCCCTTTGGGGACAGTGATGTCCCCACAAATTATCACATTAATAACAATGTCCTAAGCACGCAATCAGTTGTGAGGGATTTGGGCACCCAGGTTGATAGCAACCTGACTTTTGACCTCCATGCTGCTTCCTTTATACAGAAAGCTTTCTACATGGCCCACCTTATAAATAAGTAAGGGTATCTCATCCAGGGACAAGGAGGTCATAACATCCCTGTATTTTTCCCTTATAAGACCCATTATTGAGTACAATGCCCCATTTGGCATGTATCTCACAAAGCAGATGCAGCCGCTGGGGAGACCACAGTGGTTCCTCACCAGGAAAATCCATGCCTCAAAAATCTACCATACACAGATAGGCTAAATGTCCTATCCCTCTACTCAGTTTTATACAGACTCTTCCGAGGTCACCTCTGTCTGGCATACAAGGCAACCTCAGACCCTGCCTTGATGGGACTGCTGCATATCCGCAAGTCAAGCTACACTCGAGTAACCCACACATGCGGCCTCAACCTGGTATCTCAACCTGACATCAACAGGACTTCTTGGCATGACAGATTTGTATCCCAGAGACTATCTCATCAGTGGAATAGACTCCCTCTCCATGTCAAGCAGAGCCCCTCTTTACCCCTTTTTAAGTGCAACCTGGATAACTGGATTGGAAACAGAAAATACATCCCTGGGATTCCACCCATTTCCCTGCTGACTTGTCTAAACATGGGCTAAACTCTTGGCTAGGCTTATAAGGGCCTCGGGGCTGATAGCCTAGTAACTTTATATGATCCAATAAGCAAACAAACAAACAAATAAATAAATAAATACATTTTAAATAAATAAATAGTGGAAATTCTGTTTCTGTGCAAATAAATGCAAAAGATCTCATCTAGTACACAATAACCCACGTGTGAAATATTGGCTGAGGTGAGTGGTACCAATGGCAAAATAGCAGGAAAAGGATCTGGATGTGTTAATCTCACCTGGATGGGTCCAGCAGGAGTACAATGATAGAAAAGGTGTAGCAGAAAGCAGAGGGCGCATCCTCCAGCAGATAGACTCCAGAGGCTGAGATACAGTACTCTGCTCTATTGGGCCCCGGTCAGGCCACACCAGGAGTACCTTATGCAGTTCTGGAGGTGAATAAGAGAAGGAGAATAACATCAGAGTGCTTGAAGGAGGCCAGAGGACAGCCACCAAAGGGATGCGTGACATGGAGTAGAAAAGATAACCAGACACTATATGACATGTGACTGTTCTCACAAATAAGTAAACCTGATAGGAGGAGACATGATATAAGTGCACAAGGGCAAATTGGGGAAATGGGAAAGCATTATACTTAACAGGACATATGGGGGGAAGAGGCACAGGAAATAGTGTAGAGGCAAACTATTATGTGGATCTGTGAAAACTGACCCATGGAAAAGACTAAACGAATGGGTGGTAGTGAAGGCATCCATGGAGTATTGATAGGTGGTGATGGAGTGAGGTGGAAGACAGAGGTGAATCAGAGGTAGAATACTAAATGCACCTCAAGGGTTGATACGCTGAACTTCTTATATCCTTCTGTTATCAAGCAAATGTTATCAGAAAAGTAGCATTTGTGTTCAATCGGCATGTCTTAGGGTACTGCTTCATTCATTGAGAATATAAGTATAACATTGTTTTATGTTTTAAAAGGGCTGATAGCACTAGGTAAATAAAAAGCATGGTTTACCCATTTACAAAGCATGAAAATAAACCACAAAGTATGCTATAGGTTGCATGGCTATGTGTGATGTGACCTCATTAACTGAGACACAGTATATAGTAAAACCAAATATAAAAGTGACCTAGCAATGTACTGGATGGCAGCAATGTACTGGATGGCAAACTAAGAAATCAATCAAATAAAAAAAATGGAAAAAAATCATATTGTATAAACTAACCACATGACAGTGTACATTTATGGAATTCTTGTAAAAAAGAAACAAGAACATTACATGTCACGCAAAAGAAGAATGTACCAGTTTTTAAAGGCTTGGGAATGGAATCAAAGGATTTCAGTTATTGCATCAGTGTCCTTTGACTTATGGCTGACCCAGTCTTCTGTGATATACCCTACACCATACATAGCTCTAATCTTTTTTTCTTTTCTTTTGGAAATGTTAATAATACACCAAAGATATAATATACCATACCTCTTCTTGCATTTGCAATCTCATAGCTCTCCTTTGTGCAACTGAACCAGTACCTTTTATTTTTTTTCCTTGCCCTTATAGAACTGGAAGCTATTCATTTTAATGTCTTACACAAACCTCTCAAGTATCCCTGCTTTGGTAGAACATTCTTATTTTCAGAACTGATTTATCCCTACACGATATACATTTTAGTAGGTATGCCTCTATTTTCAGGTATGATTTACTCCTTCACACAATTTTCTGAAACCCCCTCATCATGCATGATTTTTGAAGCTGTCTAGTACACAGAAAACCACTCTACATGCCCAACAAACTAGTGACACCAATAATTTAAAGCAAGAGGGCACACATCTTACATCTCCTTTCTTCACAAACAAAAATAAATGAGCTTGAAATGAACTTGTGCAGTAAACGTTTGCAGTACACCATTAAAATCTATATATTTTCTCTTTGATAATGTGCTTATATTTCTCCATCATTTCTGTCACTCTGTTTTTAAATATATGTTCTGAGTATAATAAGATGTCCAGATATTTGACTGAATGTACCTACTTTTCAATGTTTACAGGTTGAAAGGTATGTTTATAAATGCACTCCACTTTGGCTTGGCATTCAGACTACAGTGATTCATTAAGTGACAAATCTGATTAGGAGTTCTTTCTGTGTGTTCTTTTGTTTTGTTTTCTGACCTTGGTCCTTGCTTTGTATTAGCTATCTGCATACTCACTGTTGCTATCCACTGAGGCATAGCATTTCACTACCCAAATTAGGTCCTGTACTCCTCAGAAGACATGATTCAGTACTTTTTATCTCATTAATAGTTCTGACTTCTGAGAACAACACATAAAGCCAGCAAAGCATAATGACTGCACAGCACGTACTCACTACAAACAGTTTGGTAGGATTAACTAACTCTGCAGACTTGGAATCATATTTCCTTACTAGATAGACATGTACAAATGGTATCATGAGATAATGATTTCCAGTATATTGTTCTGAAACCTAGAACACATTATGAGGATGGATAATATGAATATACTTTTTGCCAACAGCCCCAAAAGGATTACCACTGATTCTCTTTTATAGATTGCTTTAAATGCAAATGCGAAATCATGGAATATGATTATGTTCTTTCTTCCACGAGGAAGACTAATTTCCTGAGTGCTTTCCTTGTGGATATACTTGCAGAAATGTCTGACTTTAAACACCTTTCTTGACGTGCAGTGCAATTTAAATAAACTGTCATTTGAATGACTGATCGCAAAATTACAATAAGGGCTTTAATATTACACCTTTGTCTCATCTAGGATGCTGTTGCTAACTATCTACCTCCTGTTGGTGAACGTACGCAACTTCTGCATTATTCATAGAAAGTTTATAATAACCAACACCAGCCTGACCCCAAGGACTTGCATCTTGTGCATCATGTGTGATGCTTTATGTATGTATGCATGAATGATGTCTGTGAGTTGCTTAAACTCATACAGCTGCTTTATGTTTTACCTGCTCCATTTTGTTTTCTGTTATAAGAAATCTGAGTGGCCTGGTGTTTTTGTTGTATGTGGCAGATAGACACTTGAATTACCTAAGCTGCACATTTCACGTTTTTTCCATTGAATAATTTGTTTCTTGTGTGATACTTAAATGCACAGAGAATTATTGGGTCTTTGTCTTTTCTGCTAAGATCCAAGACCTGCAAAAGCTACAAGCACTGTTGGGGACTCCCTTGTGGGTAAGGAAAGTAAATTTATATTTTTTGTCTGTGAGTTGCTTAAACTGATAAGATCTGTTTCCTGTTTTACCTGGTCTGTTTTGTTTTCTGTTTTAAGAAATCTGCTTGGCCTGTTGCTTTTGTTCAATGTGGCAGATAGACACAAATTACCTAGGCTACACATGTCATATGTTTTTTTACTGGTTAATTTGTTTCTTGAGTGATTCTTAAATACACAGAGAATTTATGAATCTTTGCTTTTTCTGATAAGACTCAAGACATGCAAAAACTACAAACACTGTTGGTGAGTCTGCTAATTATTTTTTCCACCCTCCTTTGCATTCTCTGATCTGCTTTTTAAACTTGGTGATTTTAAGCTGCCCACCCTTACTGTAAATTGAGCCTTATAAGGTCCTTCCTTTCTGCACTGCTGTTTGTATCTTGAATTATTTGCCTTTCATTGTGCATATTTTGAAATAAAGTGCATTTTACCTCTCATTGTCTATTCTATGATTTACTTGCTCTGAATTCATTATATAACTAGCTGTTGGATAAAGTAATATATATTTTGCACTCTAGCATGTACTGTTTTGGTCTTTTTCCATCAAGAGGAAAGTGAATTTTCCATCTAGTGGCAGTGGGTGGTAGCCTGATCTGCAAAGGTTGGAGAAATACACTGGAGATTCCTACAGATCATTGTTTCATTGGCTGGAGAGCTTATTAATCAGCTTACATTGTATTTAGTGCCTTTATAAATTCTGCACAATTCTGCACACAATGGTTCTTGGCTCATTTTTACAAAGTGAAGTACTTTTATTGAATAATCACACTTTTATAATCTGTTTAAATTATAATGCTCTATCTGTATCTTTGTTTGTTTGTGGTAGCATTTCGCTCCAGACACTCTTTTATTATGTTTTTACATTAGCAGGACTGGGATTATTCATCTAATAGCAGTAGTTGTTTACCTGGTTTATCTGAGTTGGAAAGCAGATAAAAGGGCTCTAAGTGTAGTCATTTTATTGGCCAGAAGCCTCAGTAGTCAGTTTTCTGCATTTTCAGTGCTGGTATAAATTTGGCACATAGCATGGAGCTATGCCAGTGCCCTGTATGGAAGCAAACATCGTGAAACATTACTTATTATCATTATACTGTGAAAGTTTTCTGCGCAAGTTACTTTATTATAACACCCAGGACTATTGCTGCTCAGAAGTCATCTGATTTGGCACTGGGCACCATCGCTGGTTAAGTTAGCTGCAGATTGCACAAAGTATGCACCCTTCCCTCATCCAGTTGCAAACACCCTCTACTCCTATCCTTTCAGGTACACATTAGGACCTGTAACCATGGATGGGTACTTTCCTGCTATCTCTACATCCAGCTTGGTGGACATGAGTATCCTGAGGCAATGTAACAATTGAGTTATGTACACTGACAACCACTTAATTCTTGAACAGACAAATAAAGTATGTGAGAGATGTAGTTACATAGTGACAGTGGAGGCTAAAATCAGGAAACAGGTTGTCAGTGACTCTCACACATCACTCACCACACCCGCAAAGTAAACCCACATATGTGGAGGTACTCACATGTATTCATGTTATTGGAGAGCCCACATTCTGCCTCTCAGTAGTCATTTTGAGATTAGTGCTTCTGTTTTTTCATGATGAGAAATGGAGCTCATGGACATTATTTCATGGAGACTGCTAATCACCAGAAAGCCTAATAACCACTTCATATGTGACAGTTTGAAATTTATGCATTATATTCTGCTCCTGGTCAGAGAAGGAGCAGAGTGTATTGATTCCTGACTATTTATGTTTGGGCAGTGAGTGTCTGTGCTTAATGGTCCTGATTGGTCTGGTTGCTATTAAAGGCATCTAACAGGAAAAGGCTACTAGCCTACAGACCCTTGCATCATCTGGGACAATACAGTGGATCACCAAACAGGCTTTGGCCTGCTTCTTATCTTGGGATTGGTACTGATGTTTTGCTTCTGGTGAGAGAAGAAGCAAAGGATAATTGTATCCCAGCAGAGTGAAACTGTGGTGAGACCAGCACTAGTAGTAGCCAAGCAGTAGCCATTCATGTGACTCCCCTTTTCTCATCATTCTTGACAAGTTCACTCTTTGTTTTCAGTAAGTACTCCTTGATTTGTTTCTAACTTCAGAATATCTGCTTAAATACTTCATCCTTAAATTTTCAGGGTCTGTGTATTAGTTTCCCCTCAAGTGTTTGGCTTTGCCATGTACAAACTCAGACACCTTGAGTGACATTTTTCCTGGAAAAAGCATGATCAAAATGTCTCCAGTACCAAGTTGCAGTGACAAACAATGTCTCCAGAGTTGCAAACCGACTACTGTTGGCATTGCTTTATATTCTCACTCCCACCATCTACTCAATAAAAAGGGGTCTATTGCCATGGATACGAACTTTCCCACTGTCTCTCTCTTGCCAGCTTGGTGGATATGGGCATTCTGAGGCAATGTAGAAATTGCCTTATGTTCACTGACAACCAGTTAATTATTAAACAAACTGATATGGTATGGGAGAGATGTATTTATACAATGTCACTAGAGGCAAAGCTCTCACATAAAAGTACTCCTAATGTCAATAAGGTTGTCAGTAGTACACAATCTGCACCCATCACACACAATTCAAAGCAGACATATAAACCCGCATATGCTGAGGCACTTAAATGTAACCTTCCTAAACTGCAAACACCTCCTAGACAAAATACACTTGACAAACACCCTCAGCTGCCCCAGATGCACTCTTTCAAAACAACACTCACATCAACTCATGAAGCCACATCTCATGGAGCCTCTACCTCTAAGCCCGTAAGGTAAGCTGCCACACAATCCAACATTCTGGTCACTGGAGATTCTATTGTGAGACACACTGATGTCCCTCTCACCAGAATGAGTAAGGAGAAAGTCATGGTCAGTTGCTTATCAGGGGTTAGGATTGGCTACATTATGCACACACTCAAGTCATTGGACCACAAGTACCAGTATGACTCAGTCATAGTCCATGTGGGAGTAAATGACCTGAGACGTAGCTTCCTAGACTATATGAAGAGAGACATCATAGATCTCAGAATATGTGTCTCAGGCTCAGCGCTTTCATCAGGTTTAATACCAAACTGCTTCAGAACTGAAAAAGTTTGGTATTAAACCT
Organism: Protopterus annectens; assembly: GCF_019279795.1. Taxonomy (NCBI): domain Eukaryota; kingdom Metazoa; phylum Chordata; order Ceratodontiformes; family Protopteridae; genus Protopterus; species Protopterus annectens. The sequence goes on along the minus strand of NC_056733.1, from coordinate 1,355,040,380 downwards.
GACAAAAGTGCTTAACTATAACTGTTTGAGCTGTGTCTTTCTTTCTTATTGGCACTGTGTAAGTTGTTTTATTGGTTTCTTATTTTTTTGACAAATAAAGTCTACCAAAGCCAAATTTAAGGTAATCTGGCCTCCCAGGCCAAGGACAACCTCAAAGCATTCTTTAGCTATGTCTGTAACCTCAAAGGCAATGCACAATTGTGTGCAGAGTTCATTGTAAATGGAGCCACATATACGAAGTGAGAAGATATAGCAAACCTACTGGCCAATAAATTCAGCTAAAGCTTTAGCCCTCTCTCCCCCTCAAACTTCCTTCAGAAAATCCCATCTAATATAACTCCCCCTGCTATTATTAGGAAACAGGTCCTTAATGCTTTCTCTAAGGCCAAGAACATTACATCAATGTGCCCAGACAATATCCCAGGATGCTTTCTAAATAGCATGAAACATGACCTATCAGGGCATCTGGAATTGTTATTTAACTATAGCCTCCAAACAGGCTTCATGCCACATAAATGGAAAATAGCACAAGGGTGGGCCATTTACAGACTCTGGTAACTACAGATCCATAAGTCTCACTAGTCTTATATGTAAAGCCATGGAAAGAATTATCATGGAAATGATCACTAGTGATATAGTAAACATCCAGACACTGGACCCGACCAAGTTTGGTTTTGTCAAAGGCAGATCATGCTTAATCAACCTGGTGGACTTCTTTGAGAAGGTCACCAGAGTAATAGATGAGGACAAAATGGTTCACACTGCCTACCTTGACCTGGCCAAAGCATTTGACACAATCCTTACTCTGGCATTGTTGACAAACTCAATAGGTTAGGTCCAAACTCATATGTCACCCAGTGGATAGCCAACTAGCTCACAGACAGGACCCAGGAAGTTAGAATTGGGAAGTTCACCACTACAAAGAGGCCAGTCACAAGTGGAGTTCCTCAGGGATCAGTCCTTGGACAGCTCCTTTTTGTCATTTACTTCTCTGAAGTCAAGGCCAATGTCACTGGTTTGTGGCTGACTAAATTTGCAGATGACTGCAAATTAGGAGCTGTCATTGAATCTCACACTGACACAAATGTTCTCCAGGAGGGGCTGAAACAGACAAACAACTGTTGTCAGAGCCATGGGCTAATACTAAATACCAAGAAATGCATAATAGTTTCCTTCAGGACGTCATCCACCCCTGGTAACTATCATATTGACAACACACCCATTGGAGTTGACCCAGTAGTCAGGGACTTAGGGACACACATATATAGCAATGTAGCCTTTGACCATCACATGTCTACAGTATTGAGGAAATCATTCTGTATTGTGCAACGTATAAACAAAGGTATGGCATCTAAGTCCAAGGAAATCATTGTTACACTGTATTCGGCATTCATCAGACCTATCATTGAGCACAATGTCCCCTTTGGTATGTACCTAAACAGGCATATCCAACAATTGGAACATCCACAGAGGTTCCTCATTAAAAGAATACAGGGCTTAAGTAAAATGTCTTATGCAGACCACCTCAAGTTTCTATCCCTGTATTCTGTCTCCTACAGGCCTTTGAGGGGAGATCTATGCCTGACATACAGACATTGTCAGACCTCAGTCTGATGGACCTCCTGCATATCTGCAAGAGAAACAGCACCAGAATTACCCATGTTAAAGACTTAAACCTTGCCTTCGATATAAATAGGACCTGTTGGGGAGACAGGTATGTATCTCAGAGATTACCCAATCTCTGTAACAGGCTCCCCATCTATGTGAAGCATTGTTCCTCCCTAACCCAATTCAAGTGCAACCTGAACAGATGGATGGGGAACAGGAAATTCATCCCTGGTTTGGCACCTATGTCTCTAATGGACATAGGTAACCTGCAAATGGTTCATCTCCCAGGCCCTAGCTTGTAAATGGTTCATCTCCCAAGCCCCTGCTTACACTTATCAAGGGTATCAGAACTTGTTAGAGATTTGGGATGCATGGCTAGGCTTATAAAGGTCCTTGTGGTCATTAGCCTAGTAAGCACCTATGAACTTACCCAAACTTCAAAAGCCTCTCACGCACAGTCCTCAGAAACTCTGCATGTGCACAAACAAGACAATTCCCTTCACAACACATAACACCACATCTCACTGTGCCTCAACTACCAAACCCATAAGGTGAAACACACCACAATCCAATATTCTGGTTATAGGAGACTTCATTGTGAGACACACTGATGTCTCTCTTAGTAGGCTGGATAAGGGGAAGACTGCAGTTAGTTACCCCTCAGGGACAGTATTTGCCAGATCATGCAAGCACTCAGGTCATTTACCCCTAAGTACTACTAGTATGATTCAGTCATTGTGCATGTGAGCATGAATGACTTAAGATGTACCTCCTTGGACTATATGAAGAGAGACATAATTGAGCTGTCAGAATAATGTGCCTAGTATTGAACAGCATTCTACCATCTCCACGGATGAAGCCACAATACCAGCAGAAAATTATCAACTTTAACAATTGGCTTAGCTACTGGTGTCATTTCAAAGGGATCACATACTTGTCAGCCTAGTAGAACATAGTTGACAGGCCATGCTACTTTGCTAGGGATGATTTTAACCTGTCACCTTTAGGCTTCTGGATATTGGCCAAAACATTATCCACCCTTAGAGTGCCTTTTTTAGGCACTGCCAAACAGAAAGGCCTTCTAACATAATAAAAGCTATTTGTGACAAGCAGAAGGTGTTGCCGCTCAGTGCTAGGAACCTCAACAAGAAACTGCACTTCCTGGAAGCTCTTCTCACCCTGGAAAATGCTGCCTTCTATGCAGTTACTGAAACATGTGTCAAAGCCACGGAAATTACTCTGGCAGTACATGGCTATAATGCCTTTCATACATTATGGTCACCCACTGAACATGAAAGAGCAAAAGGTGGAGTTGCATCTATCTACATAAAGGAGAACGACACCTGAAGGCTGGTCAAACAATATGACATGGGAAAAATCCATTACCATATTATTGCTAGCAATAGGTCCCCTACCATGAACCTGGAAACCCAAGCATCATACCTAAAGTTACAAGAATCATTCACCATCCAGCCTAGTACCATACTGATGGGTGATTTTAACTACTCCTCCATTAATTCATTAATTAGGAGGCATACACAACCACTGACACGGAGGCCCAAAGATATGTTGACTTTGTAAATTCAAATGCCCTGGAGCTAGTCTGCACTCCTACTAGGGGAGCAAATATCCTAGATCTGGTACTAACAAATATAGGAGAGTGCTGCAGCTCCCCCTCCCGTGTAATGCCCTTACTGGTAAGATCAGATCACAGAGCAGTCTCTCTTGAAATAAAGGTAAAACTAGTCCCCCCACCTAACCCCAACAACTTTAAGAACTTCTCTAAGGTAAATTGTCCACTCTTAAGGGATGGCATAGGTAGTTTCCAAGCTTCTCCAAATCCAGAGGACACAGAAACCTATGCAGAGGCATACAGAAAAGTGTATGACCATATAAACAACTGCATAAAAACGGCAGTACCACACAGAAATAAATCAGGGTCAAACCCCAAAAACAAGCTACCCTGGTGGACCACTGGCATCAATAGGTTGCACAACAAAAGAAATAAAATCCTGTCAAGAAGTAACAGGGAATGTGCACAACAGAGGAAATGTCCCTCATTAGTCTAAACAAGTAGATCAAGGAACTAGTCAAGTCTCTTAAAGCAGCCTTTGAGGTAAAAATAGCCTACAAAACTAAGGATAACCATAAAACATTTTTCAGTTATGTCCATAGTCTTAAGGGCAATACTGAACAATGTGCAGAATTAGTTGTAGATGGGATCATCTATACTCAGCCAGAAGATATAACAAATCTACTGACCAACAAATTCAGCTCAAATTTCACCTTCCCATCACCCACAGTTCTCCCCCAAGAAATACACTTCACCACTCCACTGCCAATTATCACCAAAGAACAGGTTGCCACTGTGCTCTCTAAAGCTAAAAACATGGCTTCGGTGGGGTCTGATGATATACCAGGTTGCCTCTTAAACAGCTTAAGTCAGGACTTATCAGGCCCATTGGAATCTCTATTCAACCACAGCCTCCAGACTGGCTTTGTCTAGATAGAGTGGAGGACAGCAACAGTCATCTCTCTGCATGAAGGGAGACAATCTACTGACCCATAAGTTTGACTAGTCTTATATGTAAGGCCATGGAAGGAATAATCATTGACCTCATAAATAATGACATAGGAAACCCTCAAAAAATTTGAAACCAACCTAATTCGGCTTTGTCAAGGGCAGGTCATACCTACTGAATATAGTGGATTTCTTTGAGGAAGTCACTAAGGCCATGGATGATGGTAAAACAGTACATACTGCCTACCTTGACCTGGCCAAGGCATTTGACACAATTCCCCATTCACATATTATAAATAAATATACAAAACAGCATAAATCCCTACATCACCACATGCATAGCCAGTTGGCTCATGGACAGGACACATGGTTAAAGTGGGTGAATCCAGACCCAGCAAAATGCCAGTTACTACTGGTGTGCCATAGAGATCAGTACTGGGACCACTCCTGCTCATAATATACTTCTCTGAAGTCAAGGCTAATGTGGAAGGCCTCTGGATGACAAAAGTTTGCTGAAGACTGCAGGCTAGGGGCAATCACTGACTCCTCCAATGATGTAGATATCCTTCAGGATGGTCTAGATTAGACAAATGATTAGTGCCAGAACAATAGCCTAAAACTAAATCTGAAACAATGCATTACCATATACTTTGGGAAGTCAAATACCCCTGCAAATTACAACATCAACAGCACACCCATAAGAGTATACTCAGAGGTGAGAGATCTAGGTACACAGATAGATAGCAGCCTGAACATTAACTGCCATATGTCTATAGTGGTGAGGAAGTCCTTCTATGTGACACAACTTATAAATAAAAATATGGCATTCAGATCTAAGAAAATTATAGTTCCACTGTACTCAGCCCTCATTAAACCAATAATGGAGTAAAATGTAGCATTTGGCATGTACTTGACTAGGCACTTATGTCATCTGGAACAACCTCAGAAGTTCCTCACAAAGAAAATGCAGGGTATAAACATGTCCTTTGTGAATAAACTAAAAGCCCAATCCCTTTAATCTGTCTCCTACCGACTAATAAGGGGTGACCTATGCTAGACCTACAAGGCACTCAGAAATCCAGCCCCGATGGAGCTTTTACACATCCACAAGTCAAACAGTATCTGGGTCACCAGATCTAGGTATGTAAACTTAGTCAGCAACTCAAACAAAACATGTTGGAAGACAGATATGTGTCTAATAGATTGCATGTTTCTTTGAAACAGGCTTTCATATAAAGTGGAGCCCTGAACCTCTTCAAACACAGTTTGGATCAATAAGTTTGGAATTCACACCTGGGGTAGTGTCTATTTCTTTTATGGCCAGGGACAGTCTGTACGATACTCAATGCATAGGCACAAATAAATGCCTTACTATTGTCCTTAGGGACCACATATTGGGTAAAATTGGATTAAACTGGCTAGGCTTGTAAAGGTTCTTAAGCTGTTAGCCTAGTAATTTCCTATGAATCTATGAACCTATGAATACTGCAGAACTAAAATGGACAAATGTTCAATCATAGTCTCACATCAGGCATTGTGCCCACTAAATGGCACAGCAACAGTTATCCCACTCCACAAAGGGGGAGCGACCACTTATCCTGGGAACTATTGCCCTATTACCTTGATGAGCCTGGTCTGTAAGTCCATGAAACATATCATCATGAAACTCATAAACAAAGACACTGGTAACCTCCAAACTCTGGACCCCACCCAGTTCAGGTTTGTGAAAGGCAGATCATTCCTCCTAAACCTGATCGACTTCTCTGAGGCAGTCACCAAAGCTGTAGATGAGGGTAAGGTGGTTCAGAGAGCCTATCTTGACCTCGCCAAGGCTTTTGACACCATCCCCATTCTGGAATTATAGCTAAACTCACTAAACTATGTATAAATACCTATGTCACAAGATGGGTTGCCAATTGGCTCACTGACAGAACCCACACTGTAAAAGTTGCAGACTCCAAATCTGACTTCAAACCAGTGACAAGAGGAGTACCACAGGGTTCAGTCCTGGGACCTCTCCTATTTGCTATATACTTCTCTGAAGTATAGGCTAACACAGAAGGCTTTTGGCTAATGAAGTCTGCAGATGACTGCAAACTAGGAGCCATAGTTGTGTCTCCAAATGATGTGGACATCCTAAAGAAGGGCCTCATTGAGACAGATGCCTGGTGTCAGAGCCATGGCCTCAAGCTCAATGCCAAAAAGTGCATTGTCGTCCCCTTTGGTAAAAACTGTGTACCCATGAACTACCACATAGGCGGCAGTCTACTTAACGCCGAATGTGATAAGAGATCTGGGGACCCAGGTGGACAGTAGTCTATTCTTTTATAATCACATCACCACAGTAGTCAGGAAATCCTTCCACGTGGCACACCTCATCACAAAAGGGTTCTCATCTAGGAAAAAAGAGGTCATTGTTTCCCTCTACTCGACACTCATTAGACCCATTATAAAGTACAACACCCCTTTTGGAATATACCTCACAAGACATCTGCAGCAGCTGGAAAGGCCACAGAAGTACCTCACAAAGAGGATTACTGGCCTCAAACAGATGCCCTTCACTGACTGTCTCAAAAAACTCCAGCTTTACTCCTTAGCATATCGCCTACTCTGAGGTGATCTTTGCCTAACATATAAATCTATGCCAAACCCAGAGCTGTTGGACATGCTACACCTAAAGAAATCCCAGTCCCTCTGAGCTACATGCTCTAGGGACCTAAACCTTGTCACCACAATAAACAGGACATGCTGGAGAGAAAGATTCCTGTCCCAGAGACTTCCCATACTCTGGAACAAGCTATCCATCTATGTCAAGCAAAGTTCTTCATTAGCACTCTTCAAGAAAAATCTTGACAAGTGGATATGAAATAGGAAATACACCCCGGGGATCACTTCTATGGCTCTGCTCAACAGGGCCACAGGAAAATAACTTTCTTGGGTGGTGTAAGCCAGGGAACCTTGTTGGCTAGGCTTATTTAGGCCCTTGGGCCAATAGCCTAGTACCTACCTATGAACCTATGAACCTAAATGAACTCATTTAATTTCTTAAGATCTAGCTGACAAAACTGAACTGAAATCACTGGTGTCACAGAACGTTTGGCGAAATTTGCTTTTGTGAAAGTAGCAGCATCCTTTGAAGGTTCTCACCTATGAGAAGTTCACACTGCCATTTCACAATCTGGGAATTCACTTTGTATTATAATTGTCTTTTATTAATATTTATGCTTATTGTAACTGCATTTTTTCTCCCTGTGACTCTTCTAAAAAGAGACTATTTCAGTGCTGTCTTACCTTCCCTATCAACAAAAGTAGTCAGTAAATAAACACACATAAGCATACCCACTGGAAAAAAGTGTGTATGTTTAGTCAATGAATGATAATAAGCCCATCCAAGTGTTAAGTTGCCAGCATTTCCTATCCAAGAATGATAATTTTAAACTCTTCTCTGTGCAAGTTACGTAACACTTCTTCACCACTCCTGTGATGGAGTGATATTTCCCCCTGCCTCCTCAGATACAAGCACTGAAAATATGAGTATATGCATTGTACACAGTCTGTTAAGTTGTGTACCCTGCTACTCCTTCAAGGCTGTCTAAATCTGTGTAACAGATTTGTACATGATAGGTCTATATGTTGTACTGAGCATGGTTTGTACACAAGTCATTTCTTCAAGGTGTCCAGAAAATCAGGACTGAACTCTCTTCGTGAACTGCACTATAACAGTGTTATGTATATATATAGTGTAGGATCTGCAAATCATCTCCTATGTACAGCAGGTCAAGTTCATGAATTTCTCTGCCCACATTTTTCATGAAAGAAAATTATTGATTAAGGTAGAAAGTAGAAATTTCAGACATGTACTATTGGAAAGAACAGAAAGAAACTGCATTTCTGGATGATGGATATCTGTGCGCTAAAAAGAGATCTTAAAGTGTGAATGTTAGACAGCTACCCAATCTGTATTAGTCAGAGGGATAATATTAATTATCAGGGCTGAAATGACAAAAGTTCTCAGTTTTTAGCATATAATGGCTTGTTCCTGTTGCAGAAATAAAATAAGGCTTTTAGGAAACTTGAGTACTGCTGCACAGCTAAGATAGAATCAAATAGTGTAGCTGTTAAAGAGCCATACGGTAATAGATCTTGTAATACTGAGCCCATTTATGTGGTACTTTATAATAGTGTTTAGTCCAGTATGAGGTTGGAGAATCTTAAAAAAACATATTATTCCATGATTTGTATGTGTCATTGCAAGTGAACATTAAAACTATTTTTTAAGAAGCACATTGCTTTTCTCTTTAAATCACAGAGCATTTCTCTTTCCCCAAGGTTGTGAAACCTGTCTGTGGTATTCTATAAAAGTGGGGAATTGAGGAGATGCAATCATCCACAGGAACTTTTCTCCAAGCTGTCTGTGCATATTTTAACAACAGTTTATTTGTGTGATGGAGCTCATTGATTGTCTCTGTGTCTATATGCATATTTTTACTTCTTTGTGGAAAGTCTGGTAGAACTCAGGTAGATAGTCACCATTTATACATCTTTTAATAACAATTTAGTGCTGTGTGAGAACTTTAATGGATAGCTGCTGCATGTGCATCTTTTAATAATTGTTTTACTTGTGTGAGAGAACTCTTTTTTTAAGTTTTTATTAGATTTTAACTAACAAATTTAGCATGAGAATAATTGTATTTAGAAATTGGTAAGCATAAAAAAAAATATGAACAAGAACAAACAAGAAGAACTATTTACAAGAGTGCCTACTAACGATGAAGAATCTCAAAAAATTCTGATACATTACAACTGATATCAGTATAGCTATTTTTGTTTAACAAGCAGTTCCTTGAAATTTGTCCACGTATTATAACAGTCTGGGGGCATGGCCAGGATGAGATTTAGGGTAGCGGCACTTTTCTCCTGGTCTGCTTCTACATATATTTCTAACAGAAATTTATATTTCTAAACAATTCTAAACAACTTAATTGAGTGAATGTCGATAAATCATGCAGTGCTTGAGGATTGTATCAAAGATGTTTTTACATATTCCACTGTATCCAGCTTTGTAATGAGTCATACAAAGGTAACGTCACAAGATTCTGCACTTAAAAAAGAGATGCATTCAGTACTTACCAACATTCAAGAATTATCACTTAAGATAGATAAATTGGATGCCAAAACTGAGGATTTTAAACATAATTTTTTCCAAACAAATAGAACAAATCAATGGAGCTCTGCAGCTGCAGAAGACCTAGATAACAGACATCAAAGATTCTTTAAATGACATAGAAGGAAGACTGAATGAGGATGAAAACTATATAGAGTTCCTGTTAACGCAAAATACTCTACTCCTAGCCAAAATTGATGACCTTGAAAACAGATCTCACAGGGATAACATCCATATATTTGGATTACCTGTAAGAACTGAAGGAATAATATGATTATTTTTTTTATCTTCCTTGCTCCCTAAAATTTTAGACTTACCAGAAGCACTCTCGTTTGGAATAGAGAGAGAGCACATAGATCCTTAGTTACTCCTCATCTAAAAACAACACTTCGAGGTATATTATTGTTATTTTTTTTTCTTCTCAGGATAAAAAAAAATGTTCTTAAGACTACCTGGGCTTAATCAACACTCAAAATAGATGGATGTAACATTCATTTTGACAATGACTATCCTGTAGCAATAATTTCCAAGAGAAAACAATTTATTCCTCTGTTTAGAGAACTTAAGGAAAAAACAAATAAAAGTACATTTACTGCTTCCTAAGCGATTAAAGATTTTCCTTTCAGATGAAACTAAACTCTTCGAAGATTGTTATATCTAAAAACTAATAACATAGTAAAACAAACAAAATATATGGATTGAACCATTATGACATTGAAGATACAAGCAGTGTGAAAGAACTCTTGACTTCTGATGATCTGTTACCCTAGGTACCTGCTGGAGTAAATCTATGTTTAGAGCTAGTGTTACTATTTGTTTTTATTACAGAGAATATAACAACCATTGTTCTATATTTTAGCTTGCTATAAGCTGCTGCTTTGCTTGTAATTGTATGGGCCAACCAGTTGTACTTGCTGGTTTTAAACTTCATAAGTTCTCAATGACCTACTAGTCGTCCACATATACTATATTGCCTCAGGATACCTACTGATTGTAAGAAGAGGTAAGAGGAGACTATAGTCTCATCTAGGTAATCATGGTACAACAACAAAAAGCAGTTTCAGAATGCTTGCACAGGTATTAAAGGATACTAAGCAATCAAAGCACAATATTTTAAAAATGATAGCTTAAGAATGCAGTCACAGGGGGCCATAGGATACTAGACATGTACAGTATAATACATTGTGAACAACTGAAGCATTTAGGCACAGTACCATAGTCACAACACAGGTTGCTTATATGATAATATTAGAAGGACCAGTGACACAAGAAGGTGCAAAGCATTATATTAGTGCAAAGCAATATAAAGTGCAAAGCATATTGGCTTTTGCACCATGAATAAGCAGGTGTTTAATCACAATAAGGTATAAAGTAATATAAAAGTGCAAAGCATAGTCTAATAGGTATGATATAGGATAAGGTAATGACAACCCTCCTAACTATCACTTGAGAGCAGGTTCTAGATGTGCCCTCTAAGGCAAAAAACACTGCATTTGTTGGCCCTGATAACATCCCAAGATGCCTCCTGAATAGACTGAAACATGACTTATCTGGATCTCTAGAGTTGCTGTTTAACCTTAGTTTTTGGACTGGCTTAGCGCCACATGAAAGCAGAACTGCAACAGTCATCTGTCTACACAAAGGCAGGCCAGCAATGGACCCCAGGAGCTACAGACCCATAAGTCTAACTAGTCTCATGTGCAATGCTATGGTAAGAATTATCATGGAAATGATTAATAAAGACATAGAAGATCTTCAAACACCGGGTCAAACTGAATTTGGTTTCATCAAGGGAGATCTTGCCTATTCAACCTGGTAGTCTTCTTTCAGTAGGTCACCAAGCCAATGGATGAGGGCAAAATGGTGCATACTGCCTACCCTGACCTGGTTAAGGCATCTGAAGCAATATCCCACTTAGACATTGTAAACAAACTCATGGATATAGACATGTTTAGATATGTTATGCACTATATAGCCATCTGGCATTCAGATAGGAGCCGGGAAATTAGTATAGGGGACACACTACAACAAAGTGCCTGGTTACTACAGGGGTCCATCAGGGCTCTGTGCTGGGTCAGCTCCCTTTTGGCATTGACTTCTTGGAAGTTAAGGCCGATGATAAAGACCTCTGTTTAACCAAGTTTGCAGATGACTACAAACTAGGAGCGGTCATAAAATGCCCCCCAAATACTATCATCCTACAGGAAAACGAACACACACACAAATGGCTGATACCAAAGCTATGGCTTAATATTCAGGGCCAAGAAATGTATAATAGTACTCCTTGTGAAGTCAGCCACCCTAGGAAATTACATCATCAATAACACACCCCTAAAAGTAGAACCAGTAGTCAGGAATTTGGGTAGATATATAGATAGTAATATGGCTTTTGACCAATATGTGTCTAAGGTAGTAAAGAAATCATTGCATCTTGCTTAACGTATAAGTAAAGGCATGACAACTAGGTCCAGAGAAGTCATTGTTCCACTGTACTCAGCCCTCGTCAGGCCCATCATTGTGTACAATGCCAACTTCTGTATGTGTCTGACCTGGCACTTGCAACAATTGGATTGTCCACAGAGATTCCTCACAAAAAGAATACAGCATATAAACAGCATGTCCTATGCAAATTACATCAAAGCCCTATCTCTATACTCTGTTTCCTTTAGACTGAGAAGCAGTCTCTGCCTGCCATGCAATGTATCCTTGAATCCCACACCAATGGACCTTTTGCATATCCACAAAATGAATAGTATCAGAATTATTTCATCTAGGGATTTAAACTTTGCTTGTGACATAAATAGGTCATGATGGACGGACAGTTACATGTTTCAGAGAATTCCTCTTCTCTGAAACAGGCTTCCCATCCATGTTAAGCAATGTTCCTCCCTAAACTTATTCAACAGAAACCCAGACCAGTGGATGGGAAATTGTAAATATACCCTGGGTCTAGCACATATGTCTCTAGTGGGCAGACACAGCCTACATATCTTGCCCTAGCTTACATATACCCCTTAAAATAACATCTAAGGCACATAAACTTGTGAGATACCATTGGGAAGCTTGACTAGACATACAAAAGCAAATGAAAAACATGTGGGATACATTAATGGAGTAATCAAAAGTTAAAGCTACAGGATTATGTATAATGCAATGCAGCACCAGGAGGCACTTCTTATAAAAATGTAAGTTGTGGTTATAAAATATTTTTTTAGTTGAAATCTTAAGGGTTGTATTTATTGAATTTAGCCTAGATATCCATACTTGTATTCAAAGTGTGACTGAAGTAAATCACCTACGCTATCGTATGCTGTTTTATAAAGATTCCAATTTGAAATGGCATTCATGCATAGAAATTTTGTACTTCTCCCTATAAATATCAATGCGGCTTTGCCTTATACTGCCCTACTTAATTTCATAAACTCAGAAGAAACTTAATTTTTTCGGAAAGACAAACTCTTCTATGTAAGCTGACATCATTTAATTCAAATGGGCATTTTGGACTTACTCTTCAATTCCTTCTCTAAAGCCATCATTGCGTTCACATGACGTTACTGCTCTTTCTCTAGGAATTCATTGAGCAGCACCTTCTTGTCAGCTAGTTAAAGGACCACTATTGTCAGAAGATGAAAAAAACAATATCTGTTTTATTGTAAAAACATCTGTTGTTCAGCTCTGATACACCCACTCAGCTGTCCATGGTTTTGCAGATTGTCCAGATTTTTGGCTCATATTTTCAGTCTGTTTCTCATAAAATATTTGTTTTTTCTGGCAAATCCCTGAGGTTTTAAGTGAATAAATAATGACAGACATTTGAGTTTCAGGATTTTTCAAAACTGTTTATCTAGCAACTTTTTAAGTTTATAAGAGCAATATTTAAAATCTGTCCCTAGTTTTGGGCCTTTGTCACCCCATTATTATTGTCTGTGTTCAGATTTTATGTGCTAAAAGGTTGAAAGGTATATACACCCGCATCTCTCCAAGTGATTAGAATTACATCATACTTTGTTCAGAAAATAATGTTGATAGTATTGGCAGCTGAATGAGATTTTCTCTTATAAAGACACATTCTTACACATAGCAGTCTGCTGAACACAACATTTTTGCATTTCCCTTTGCATAAGGTTCAAGTATGTATTCACTTAGAATGAAAGCACCTTAAACTGAAAATGTATTTAAGAATTTCTGGATGTAGTACCTGTGCATTCTTTTAATCAATGACTCCTCTGTGTTAATATTCTTTCCCATCTTTTAAACATTGTTACATTTATTATTATTATTTTTTGTTTGTTTTAGACACAGAGAGTAATTAACTGAGCTACATTTGTAGAAGAGTAAATGTGTCTCTAGCTGATATATCCTTATCCAGCCCTGCCATTCAGACATGAAATTTACTAAGGTGCTTACCCAGTTGTTATAGCAGAGTTGGCTTGTCTCTGCATGCTAAGCTTCCACCTCCAGACACTCCACATGTCTTTGTCATTGTAGGGGAGAAGGAAGTCAAGCCCATAAACCTTAGGGATCTCCTGAGCCAGAAATATTAAGTATAATGGTCAACAATAATATCTGAGAGCCACTGAAACAAATTGCTAAAGAAAGCAACACAAAATGTCATGTAAACCCAACACAATGAGCAATGAGGACACTGATTAGCACAAAAAGCCTCAGTACAGATGTCTAAGTAATTCAATACATGCAAGTAGCAATGTAAGCGTCATTTCGCAGGGTGGAACTATTGCTGGGGATGGATAACAGTTGTATTAAGGATGCATGAGTCACTGAAGCAGCTGGAACTATTTGTTAACATCTTTTTTTTTTTCCTTTTTGAAACATTCAGTCTTTACCCTAGAATTTGTGTGAGGAATTTAACTCATTCATGAGAACGGATGCCATGATAATCATTGAACCACTGAATAAAATTGTCATTGCTGAAAACCAGTAGGTTCACATTTCGTTTCAATAATATTTAGCATTACTTCTCATTTTTAAGTAAAATAGCCACCTCTCTGGGGGCCTGTATGAAGACCACAGTATTCTGTTAATAGTTCTTGTTGCAAAAGATTGCAACAAGATAATAGATCTAATAATTATCTTAACACAGCAACATTATGGATTGGTCTTTGTTTCCTATTAATACTGAATGGCAACATATGCATAAGATAACTACAGCATTCAAGCTGCACTGTATCTTATAAGCAAAACTATATATCTAGTTTCATCTAACCTACAGTAAAATGTATCCTTCAGCTGTCACTTATCTGTGTATTTCCAATACAAGACAGAAAGAAAGGGAACAGAAAAATGACACACAGGTCTAACTTATTATAAATGACAAAAAAAATGAAAGTAATAACTCTAAATATATACATAACTAGCTGAGTGCTGTTGTTGTGTTGGCTTTATATGTGATTTGTCCTTGCTAACTGTTAGCGACACAAAGAATTCTTAAATTATTCAAGGGATTCCTGAAAGTTCTGTTAAGGATGATGGTACTAACCTAAACAAAATGGCTCCCATACAAAATGGAAATAAAGCTTTTAGTGTTATACTTGGATAAATAATAAGGACATTTCTAGACACACTTTTGTAACCTTTATTTACCACATTACTTATAATTACCATAGGTCTCTCACTTGTAGTTATTTAGTAAGTAAATTAACTGGTCCATAGGTTTTTGACAAGTTTATAGTGTAGCACCCCTCAAGAAGTTTGAATGGAGTTGTTACATTCCAGACTTTACACATACCCATGAATATTGATTATGATTATTTTACAGGGAGGGGACATTTTTCAAAATCACAGGGAGACACTGTATAATGAAATGGTTTTGCTTGCTATTATTATTAATATATATTATAGAGTTAAATATGCTTAAATATTTGTTGAATTTCCTCTAAGTACATTCTATACATAGTATTTAAAAGAGGATGAGGCCTGTCATGGCCTAGAATGTAAGCAACAAATGCAATATAAGACCATCTTTTAAGCCTGATAGGGTAGCTCAGGGTACAATGTCCATTTTCAGATAGGGCTGTGGAGAAAGGCTCTAAGAAATAGTACAGGTACACTATAACAAAGTTTAAATGAGCTCTAAAGATACAAGGGAAAAAATACCAAAATTCAATAACGATGAATAAATAGGGAATATGACACAGATATGCTAAGTGCAATAAATTCTAAGAAGTGACATTGGTCAATATTATAGAAAATTACAGAATTGCAGGAAATAATCAGTATAAATATAATAGCATCACTAAGCAGTAGAAAGTATCAAAGGTTGCTAGCTAAAGTGATGTGATATACATCTATATTCATGCTAATTTGAATTCTGATATAAATACATTAAATTGTCTGTGTTTCTTATGGAAGAGTGCAATTTATTCACTTCAGCAAGACTTAAGAATCCAATTGTGAAGAAATTATTTAATAGATAAAAGGAAGAAATCATGAGCATTTGGATGTTTAACCTGGACATGCAGGATATTAGTATGATTTACTGCCTTTTTGGGCAATGTCAGCCTGAAAAAAACTTTCAGCATAGTGAATCAAGCAAGCCCAAAATATGAAGGTGTTACTGATCAATGTTAAGAGCATAAACAAAAAACTCCACTCCCTACAAGTCATCCTCACCCTGGAAGATGTAGACACCTGTGTTGTGACTGAGACGTGATTTAAAATGAGAGCACTATGGCTATACAGGTCTATAATGCCTTCCACAAATTTAGACCACCTTCTGCACAAGAGGGGGAAAAATTGTGGTGTCTTAATCTTTACCCAGAAGAGATTCACATCAAAGCTGGTAATGCAGTATGATGCACTAGAGTTTTACTGTGTCCAAATAACCATCAGAAAGGCTGTGCACCATACATTAGTTAGCTATAGAACTATATCTGTGACCAAAGAAAATAACTCCTATCTGCAATTAGAATCACTCAGTATTAAACACAATACCATTTTATAGGTGGTATAAACTTTACAGCTATAGACAGGGAAATCTACACTACCACTATTGCACAAGCACAAAGATTCCTGGACTATCTCAATACAGATGCACTGAAACAATTAGAGTACCCAGTAGGGTGAATAATATCTTGGATCTTGCCTTTACTAATATGGGAGCATCTTGCACCATCTGTTGCATACTTTTTCCACTTGTTATGTCTGACCACAAAGCCATCTGCTTTTGAATAAAATGTAATCCAGAGACGCCTTCTACCCAATGTACCTTTAGAACTTTCTCTAAGACAAGCTGCCTGTTTTTCAAGCTTTAAATCCCCACCAAACCCAGTTATCTCATCTGAATACATAGAAATGTACTCCACCACACTATGCCAGCATATAAACAGTTGCATAGATGCACCTGCACCCAGAGGAAAAAGCACAGGCCAAACCCAAGAAACAAACCACTTTGGTGAACCATAGTACCATATTTTAGAACTAGGCTAACTGCCTTGTTGGCCATTTTAAGTCTAGCCAATTACCCCATGTGAGAATCAAACTCTGCACCTTGTGTCTAGAAAGTAAACACCTTAACCGTTATACCAACCTCCTAAACTTTGCAATGAAGGAATGAGAGCTGTGACCAGAAGTAAGAAAGATAATACCTAGAATGATAAAGCATTTACCATTAAATTAAACAATCAACTCAGGAATGCAATACAATCCACCAAAGCCAGGTCTGAGGTTAAAAATAACCACTGAAGCCAAAGAGAGTCATGCATCCTTTTTGTTATGTTTGTAATCACAGCAGCACAATGCAACAAAGCACTGAGTTGGTTGTGGACAATGTTACCTACATTGAAGCTGAAGATATAGCTACCCTATTGGCCAATAAAATCAACTAAAACTTTACCCCTCTCTCCCCTCTGACTATCCCACAAGATATACCTGAAAATGAACCACCTCCAGCTACAACAGAAGACCAAGTCCTGAAAGCACTATCAAAAGCTAAAAATATTGCATCAGTGTGTCCTGACAGTATACCTGCATGCATCTGAAATAGCATGAAGCATACTTCTGTCACCCTTCCAGAAACATTGTTCAACCTCATCTCCTATACAGGTTTTGTACCATATAAATGGACAGCAGTTATAATCATTCCTCTCCATAAATGAGGACCTTCAACAGATGCAGTTAGTTACAGAGCAGCTTCATATACAAAGGCTTGGAAAAACCTATCATGGAACTAATCAATAAGGGCATAGGGAAACTCCAAATACTGGTCTTTTCTCAGTTTGGATTCATCAAGAGGAGTTCATGCTTATTAAACCTAGTAGACGTATTTGAAAATGTCAACAAAGCAATGGATGAAGATAAAACAACACACATTGCATACCTTGAGCAAGCCAAGGCTTTTGAAACAATCCCCCACTTAGGCTTAGTGGAAAAGCTAAATAAAATGGAAAAAAAAACTGAGTCATCCACTAGATTGTCAACTGGCTCACTGATAGGATGCAGGAGATTAAAACAGGGAAAGCTACCTCCAGTGGAGTCCCCCAGGGTTCAACATTGTCACATTTCCTTTTTGACATCTATGTCTGTAAAGTAAAAGACAATACCAAAGGGCTGTGGCTGACTAAGTTTGGAATTTACTGCAATATAGGAGCATTTTTTTTTATTTTTTGGTCCCCTATAATGTTATCCTGTCGGGCTGGTCACCAGTGCCCCACATCCACACTCGGTGTACGAGCCATGCTACTACACTCCCAGACTTTCTCCTATGGGAATCCTGGAGGCTCAGCTATCTGTGCTTCCATCTAGGTGTCTATTATATGCTCTACTTACTCCCTTTACCCACAATCATGATCACAGACATATGAGAGCAACTTCCCTCTTTGGACCACACCTTGCCTTAGTAAGCCTTATCAATGAGTGACCTCTCACACAGGATGGGCATGCCTGTCCCTCTCTGCCTCTACATTAATGGCATAATACGCTAATTGAACACAAGTTAACTGGGTCATAGTGAGCGCTTTATCCCTGCATGCCACTGGTGTATCAGCTAAGAGCATTTATTAAATCCCTAGTCATCCTACAAGAAAGTTTGTCAGAAACAAGTAACTGGTGCCAGAATCATGAACTGAAACTAAAAGGCAAAAAATGCATTATCGTATCATTTTGGAAGCCATCTACACCTGAGAACTACCACATTGGCAATACACCCCAGATAGATGACCCATTTGTTTATGATTTGGGAACTTATGTATACAATGCCCTAACATTCTACCAAAATGCATCTACTGTCATATGGAAATTCTTCTATACTGTGCAGCTTAAAAACAAAAGGACTGTGACTAGATGTAATTGTCCCCCTTTACTCAGCCTTCATTAGCCCAGTCATTGAGTATAATGATTTGGCCTTCATTAGGTCAGACATTGAGTATTACATCACCTTTCTCATGCGTCTGTCCAGACACATGCAACAACTAGAACACCCACAGAGTTACCGTGCTAAAAAGATACAAGGCCTAAACAATATGTCCTACATGGACACCCTCAAAGCCCTGTCACTATATTCAGTGTCATAAGAGTGCTAAGAGGTGACCTGTGTCTGGCATGCCCAGTCCTGATGGACCTCCTGCGCAGCAGCAAGTCAAAAGGCATCTGAAATACTCAGTTCAGGGATATATGCCTCTTCAACATCACAAGAACAGTTTAGAGGGACAGTTTTATCTTGCAGAAGATACCACTGGTCTGGAAAAAGACTCCCCAGCCACATAAAACAAACCTAATCCCTATTCATATTGCAACACAACTTGGATCTATGGATGGGTAAAATAAATATTTACTCCAGGACTGTCCCATGTACTACTAATGGACAGATGCGGCTCCTAAATGCTTTATTCCATGCATAGGTTCCCTCAAATTATATACAGTATGATCCCAGATTTTCTGACTAGGGGCAATACATAACTATCAACCATGGGATGGGTAAAACCAATCTAACACCAAACAGGATAGGTTAATTCAAGCAACAAAAGGAAATTTGGCTAGGCTTACAATGGCCTGCAAGGGCAGATAGCCTTGTACTTACCTATGAACCTACAAACCTATGAGGTTGTTCTTAAAAGTGAGGAGGTTGTTTATTTGTCTGATGTGAATGGGAATGTGCTCAATAGTTTAGCTATACTTACTGAGAATAAGGAATCATCATGTGAGACGCTGGACTTTTGGAATTCTATGAGGTTTATTTGATCAAAAGTTTCTTTTGGGTTTGTATCATTTTACTGTATTGCTGATGGCTATGGTGTTTAACGGTTGGTATAGTATTTTATATGCCATTATGAGCTGTGTGTATATGTGGTGTGGTAGTTGTAGCCAGTTCAGCTTCTGCAAGGAAATACAATGATGGTTTTGGTTTGGAAGGTTGAATGCAAATTTATATAAAGCAGTTCAAGCTTGTTCATCAGTGTAATTAGAAGATTAGAGAAAATTGCAGATGCATACAGCATGCTAGGAAGTGATAGGGATGCTGCAGATACCTTTCTTTTGTGCTCATTGAGAAGTGGCTCAGCACTGTAAATCAGCCTCAATTTGTGGTAGATTTTTGGGCAACAGCACTGCGTCAAATTTAAGTTTGTCATCTAGGATGATACTGTAACTTGATATTGGTGACTTGTTATATTTGGTGTTGTTAGATGAGGCTGTATTTAGTGCATTGCTAGTTGGTAGGAGGTTATTTGAGGTAAATAAATTTATTCATGGTACATAATCAAGCCCACAGACCCTAACCTACCCTTTGAATGGCTGGAACACCTATCTGATCAACAATAGTTACAGTGGCTTACTTATCAAAAAACTGTAAAAAAAGTACATTCTATTACTTTAATATATTATTGCTTAACTCACCATATCACTGCTTTGTAACACTTTGCAGCTGCCTGTACATCACTGTGCCGTTATTCTACTTTGCCTGCTCTGCCTTCCCCTCTTAGCTGCCCCTCCACACTAAACCTACACTTTGCCGGTAGCTGTTTTTTTATGATGCTTTGTCCTTGTTCACTTTTTCCTAACACTACTCAAAGCGTTACCCTCCTTCCACTAAATTCTATTCCTTCCTCTACCACCTGTATTCCTGTTTGGATTGTCCTTTCTGTTAAAAATACACTTTCCGACTCTATATTCTTTCTCAGTCTTCCTGCCTCTTACTCTTTCCAGATTTATATCACTCACCAGGGTTTTTAGATTGTTTTTGACTGTAGAGTATGAACAATCTAGTTGTACTCTAGATATTTACATGTGCTGTTTCCTGCCTTATCCCTCGTATTTGTATTGCAGCCATTACATACACACTCCCTCCTCCTAGCATGCCTTTTTAACAATGTTTCTGCCTAATCTCCATTCTGGCTCATATCACACTGTTTTACTTTTATATTCATTCCCATAATGCCTTGTGACATTTAAAAGCTTCCCCATTCACGTTTTCTTGCCATCTTTCCCTCTAGTCTCTTCTCCTAACCTGCTTACAACTTAGGTGATGTGCAACAGCCATTTCTATCATACCGTATGTTACTGATACTTACTGTTTAAAAAGGCTGAATTGTCCTTTCAAACAGGTTTTTCAAACCAGCTAACACAAGATATGGTCTCCGACTGTGTGTAGGCTAGATGCTTGTGGTAAAGTCTCAGCTTTTACAAGAATTTGCGACTTAGTCAGGTGTTGTTCTATATATGAAAAGACTTAACAGTGTAGGAATATTCTGACTCAATCAGCTGTTGTACTCCTAATTGTATCTGTGATAAGCCGTATCATTGTAAGAATATTGCGACTCGGCTGTTTTACTTATTACGTACTGTGTTTGTTCTAGGCTTTAGAGCTGCGGTAATAACTGGGTGTATATTTTATATATCTTTAATAATAATTCATCTGATGTTTACTTGTTGTATGCTGCTGCTGTTTTCTGTTGTGCGACTGCACATAGATGCTTTTTTACCTGATGTTAATGGTTTATAGCATTGAGTGACTGAATATAGATACTATTTAATTGATGTTAATGCAATATTATTTTGAGCGACTGCACACAGATGCTATTTAACTGATGTTCATGCTTTATTGTTGAGAGACCACATATATAGGCTATTTAACTGATGTTAAAACACCGATACCTTTTCCACTTATTTTATTGCTGCTTTTTGTAACTTTCTTCACCTATACTTTTTGATTCCCTACACTAACCCATCAACCTTACACTTTACTCATTCAACCAGTAGCCTTTTAACAGTAGCTGTCCATCACACTCAGTATGTTATAGTACACCTCATTCATTCATTTATTCACCCACACAGAAAATCTATGCCCTTCACCCTACACTCAAGCCCTCACCCAGCTTCTCCTCTCATCCTGTACCTCACAGACTCTCTAATGTGCCTACATATCATGTTTTCCCCCTTGTTGTAATCACTGTTCTCTCCCTCTCCCCCTTCTTTCTCCTCCCTCATTTTAATCACTGCTCTCTCTCCTCTTTCTTTTTTAGGTTATTCATACTACACAATCAAGCCCACAGACCCTAACTTACCCTTTGCATGGCTGAAACACGTATCTCATCAATAATAGTCACAGCGGCTTACTTATCAATAGCCTGTAAATAAAGTATGTTACATTACTTCAACATATTATTACTTAACTCACCATATTACTGCTTTGTAACAGCTTGTGGCTGCCTGTACATCACCGTGACATTCTTCTACTTTACCTGACTGTCTTCCTCTCTTAGCTGGCCCTCCACACTAAATTCACACTTTGTCAGTAGCTGTTTTTTTTTCTGCTGCTTTGTCCTTATCCACTTCTTGTAACTCTACTCACAGCTGCACCTTCCTTCCACTAAATTCTTTTCCTTCCTTTACCACCTGTATTCCTGTTTGGATTCTCCTTTCCCTTAGAAATACACTTTCCAACTCTATCGGCAGGATTCACGAAGCCTCCGTGTAAGAGTTACAAGGCTTACACGGAGGCTGCAGTTAAACGGTGTGACTTCAGCATGTCATGCATATGGATGAGGGCATGCTGAATCACACCTAAGGCTAACACGGTCCGTGGAAGACAGTAGGGGCATGACCGTAGGCCGAGCCCTGCAAACAGACACGCCCCCAGAAGAGTAAAAGTCCCGAAAGTAAACCCCCACGACAGAGTCCGTGTAAATGTGAATAAACACAACACAACACATGCCCCCACAGACTACGAACATAAAATGTAGAAATGAACATCTTATAATTTTTTTTTAAATTGTAAAGATGGTTGCCAAGGAGTGCGCTCGTTTGCGCGGGCGTGCCCGTAGCTTAGACACAGTTAGCAGTCAGTGGAAAAGCATATAAGAACTACATATGCAAAGTGAGCCAAAAAGCAATAGCGTAGCGGTAGAGACATCGGCTAAAGAGCAGGCAGTCATGGTTTGAGCCCCCACAACATCATTTTTTATTTTTAGTGAAATAAGCACGAAACAAGTCCCTGACATATATGTACACATATAAAATTATATTTTATGTAAAATGTAATGAAATGGGCCATGTATTTTGAAGAAATGTGAGATAATAAAAAAAAAAAAATATGTCAGATGTGCCTATAGCTGAGCTGCAGTCTAACAAGTTGAGTACATCTGCCTCTAGGTGAGCAGTGTTTTAACAGGTATAAAATGAGTGCCTGTAGGTGAGCAGTGGTTTAACAGGTATAAAATGAGTGCCCGTAGGTGAGCAGTGGTTTAACAGGTGTAAAATGAGTGCCCGTAGGTGAGCAGTGGTTTAACACGCTGAAACTTTGTGCCCATAGTTGAGCTAAGTGTAATATGCGTGCTGATAGCCAAATGACGCGTAAACCAGTGTAACCCATTTGCGCGGAGCTGCGCACCACGCAAACAAGCTAACCGACGGGCAATGTTGAGCAAGCTGTAACAAAACTGCCTTTACACAGACACACCTCCTAGCCTGTGTAGACAGTCATAAAATATAAAAAGCAGTGGCCAGGTTCGAACCCAGGATACCATGCACCATAGTCAAGGTACTGAACCACTAAGCCATGACAGTTGCGCTTAGAAATGCAATAATAGCATATATATAGGAATGAATAGAAAGAGGAGCATGACAAAGCAGGTTTTGTAAAGCTGATACAATTCCAAAACATAGGACAACAGGGAAGGCGGGTTCCAGTGGACCCACCTCTCCCTCCTCAGCTGGCGAATGCACCTGGCAGTAGTGCCCAGGCCGGACCCTCCTCCGGTGGCCCTGTGCCACCTGTGGGTGGAAGCGCTGCAGGGGATGGGGCTCGTCCCCCCTCTGCAAGCGTGGTCGGAGAAGAACATCCACTCACCTTCCATAGTGCCCGGACTGTGGTGCGTAGGGAGATCCGGCACGCTGTGCTTGGACCCCTAAGCCAGCTTGAGGCACGGGTGGCACAACTAACAGGTGTGCCTGCTGCCTGGCCTACACAGCCCCCAGCACAGCCCCATCCTGGGCAGTGAAGGCACAGTGGCAACTGTCCATGGGTGGGGATATCAGTTCCACTGTTGCCATCTGTGAGCTCATGGGCTCTAGATATCCAAACATCCATCCCCGTCAATTGTGTAACCCCCCCCACATGTGTCATACACCGCCCCTGTATGCGTCTTATTTGTCTTGTTTGTTAACCTACCCAACCTACCTCCCCAGCTATACTGACTTCCTGTACCTGACATACCACTCTCACCTGAAAAAAAAAAAAAGGGCACTCTGTACCCACAAAAAAATTACGCCCCATACATAGCTGCCCATTTCGCACACATGTCTGCTGGACATGGAAACTGTCAATTACAATTGACTGTACAACAAGTATTATTTTATTTTTATTTTTTATATTTATTAGTCTAGCTGTTACAGCTGGATATTATCTTACAGGGAGTAGAGGCCCGGGAGAAAGTCTCCAGTTCAGTTAAACAGTAAATAAATAAGTAGTGAAAAGAATTAAATTTTTTTTTCAACAAATTTTCAACACACAAGAGAGAGAGAGAGACAGAGAACATTTCAGAAACTTATCAGTTATACATTATCAGTCTTAACAAAAAACATTTAAAATGTATTATGTCTAGTCAATGTCTAGTAGTATAGAAAGGAAGTAAAAAAAAAAAAAAAAAAAAAGGATAATAAATTAAGTGAGAGGCATAGTTAAAAATAAATCTCATCCAGGCAGATCAGGTAGGCTTAGAGAGGAGACAAAAATTAGTTGTCCTTACACCTCTCTCAGGGGTGGAAGGTTTCAAATGTCACACCAAATTACAAACATATGCACAGCTGTTGCTGATGAAGAAATGGGCAGCTATGGGCCTTACCTACATCCCTCCTGCAAAACCCGAGCTTGTTTCCCTACTGTCTTACCCTCTTTGTGACCCCTTTTTCACCACTTTCCTGTCTCCCCATTTTCATTTCTTTCAAAGAAAATAGCGCGGGTGTGCGCAAGAGTAAGCACTGTTAAGCAGTTGTAAGTGGGTGTGCGCGGAGCTAAACACCAGTGTGCATGCGTGAGCTTCGCGCAAACCAGCGCTAACCCGGTTACAACTGCTTAAAAGTGCCTTAGTCACTCTGAATGACAAGGCCTGTAGTCTGCTCAAAAGCAAAATAAAATCCCACTGTCAGTCCCGAACCCAGGAAACAGTAGTCTGTATGACTTACCACTAAGCCATGACTGTTATATAAGAACATTGTGCTACAATAAATATATCATGCAATAGTAGGAATGAATGTAAAGGGAATATAGGATGTGTAGTACACAAAGCATGTCATGTATATTTACTGTCAAATGTAGTGGATTTCTATAATAGTAGTGTGTGAACAGAAACAGCCATGCTAGTTGGTAGCTAGTATGTAATGATGTCACTGTAGCACCTTACAAGCCACACACATACTCACAGCAGGATAATCGCTGCCCATACCCCACAACCTCTTACAGCAGCACATCCGGACTAAGTAATAAAAAATGTGGAGCAAAGGCCCAAAAACAGGGACACATTCCAAATATTGCTCCAACAAATGTAGACAGTTGAGATAGTAACAGGTTATGCATTATGTTGGATGTTTGGAAGGGTATGAAGTCTGAAACTGAAATGTTTGTCACTATAGTCTGACTTGAGCCCAGAGTGATTTGCCAGAAGAAGTTGTTTATGAGATATGGACCAAAATATGAGGCAAAAATGAGGACATCCTGCAAATATCTGTACACTTGAGAGGTCTGACACTGCCATATTTGAATAGTTAAGAGCCTAGACATAGCAACAGTGACTGAGTTACAGGGATGCCCCACAGACTCCCTGTGAAATGTACAAACAGTAGGCAGAAAGGTGTTACAACACATGCAATGGTAACTATGAAGTACTGAAAGTATGCACCACTTGCACGTCGGAAATAGTGTAGTAATACATATGCTCATGCTAACCCACAGTCACAACTGCAGAATACCAGTCAATTTAATGGGTGTACCCCACTGATATGTACCATTCCATGAGGCAGATAAAAGATGCATCTGAGAGTCTCTGGGGCCTGCTCAGCAGCATACTCAAATACCCTAATAGATGTCAAGGCCCACACCATGGCCAGACCACACTGCATGCAGTAACACCCTAGCAGATATAGCAAGCATTCCAAGGTATGAATGTACATGGAAAATAGCAAAGCCACAGCAACACACTACAGTCAAGACACCTAGCAGGCATACAAGTAGTGAATGTAAAGGGAAAATATTGAAGCCATAGCAACAAAGTGCAAGAGCCACTGCTATATACCAGTTACACCACATGTCCCACACGAAAGCACACACACCCACATTAACAGTAGTAGTAGTCTTAGGTGTCAGTGTACATACACACTTAGTACAGGAAACTGGAGAAATGAATGGAGAAATGTTAATCTACAACACAGCCAGAAATATGAGAGAGATACTAACCTTTACACTTACAGAACAGTGTCCACAGCATACCAGCATGGTCCCTGCCCTTAAACTCTGAAAGGGCTACGCCTATCTCACATACCTTTTTATAGCACTGGCCTGGAATCACAGTGAGACCTGCAATCAGTACACAACTGGCTGCATGCAATTAGCAAATGCTGGCTAACAATTGGTGCAGAGGCCATCACATGGACATATGCAGATACCTACAAAATCATGCTGTACTCCCAGTCCACACATGCAATATTTTCATTACACCCTCTGGAGGCAGGGAGAGAGAGAGAGAGAGAGAGAGAAATAAAATATACACAAACAAAAACAGTCACCAAAACCCACTCGAAAGCTGACATCTGCCAATTGGAGCAGCAGCAGGACACCAAACCAAACGGCAACACAAGCAGCTGTGACAAACACAGGTAATGTAAAGTAATACTTTAAAAGTCTACATACTGTGAACCCTCCATATGTGTCATTGGTCTGTATCCATATGTATATGAAGATGTGCATAGGGCAGGGAACATACAGCAACTATCAGTGAAGGCTGTACATACTTATGTATGTGAGGGCATCTATGTGCACATATCAATGTAGGTTGAATGTAGGTTGTAGTGCAATGTACAAAGTAGGTTTCACAGTTATGTATGTTTAGCAGTATGTTAGTGTGTGTATACAGTTTTGTAAACAAACATGTTGATATACCTATCTATCATATGGATACGTATATATGTCAATATATGTATGTATGTATATATATATATATATATATATATATATATATATATATATATATAAAATATGCATATATGTATACATACATAGAGAGGGATGTAGGAATACATAGACAGATGTAGATAGATAGAATATGTAGAAACATATATATGTAATACACACATACAGATATAGATATATGTAGATACATATACATAGACAGACAGATCTGACTATCTACAGATATGACTGTATATGACGATCTCACACTCCCCTGTCCCACCCCCTCTGTCACTCTCACTCCCTCTCTGTCACACCCCCTCCCTCTCTCCATATCTATAGCAATATATGTACATCGATATATATATGTGTGTATATGTATACCGACATATATATATATATATATATATATATATATATATATATATATATATATAGAGAGAGAGAGAGAGAGAGATGTATATATATTCTGAATGAGGCACATGTGTACAGATGTATTGCAACAGGTGCCTGGTGACAAAGGCATGGAGTGAACACCAGTGTCAAAACTGGAGTAACATAGCCCATTTCAAATCACCTACACCAGTAACCACCAGATATGTGATTGGCTGCCCACCACTGCATGTGTCAGGGGTGAACAGGGTCATAAATGTGTACAATAGTCCCCCCAATGATAGTCACAGAGGCACACTATTCCTGGAATACCTGCACATGGTATGTGTCAGCAGACATGGTGTGTCAGCTATGGACATGTAGGTCAGTGTACCCCTCCACACCACATGATGGCTGCCACGGTATGTACCTCACATGA
Source organism: Protopterus annectens (assembly GCF_019279795.1). NCBI lineage: Eukaryota > Metazoa > Chordata > Ceratodontiformes > Protopteridae > Protopterus > Protopterus annectens. The sequence continues at coordinate 1,355,012,665 of NC_056733.1, read as the reverse complement.
CAGCTACAGATATGGAGAAGGACACAGTGACATGTACACCACTGTGACAATGCACTCAAACACATTACCAATGCACAGTGACTGACAACACCACAGAATACACACATACTACCCACATAGAGGTTACCACTCCTGGATTTACATACTTAAGTCACACCCATGACAGATGTCCAACAACCATTGTAACACCTCACACCATCCACAACCTAAATGACTGCTGTGTGTCGTCCTTGACACCGCAGTAGAGAGCACATGGTGGAGGTACAGGTTCCTACCCACAGATAAGACATACCCTGCAATAAACCACACAGCATTAAGAAGCAAGACTCCCCATGAGTACATGTCACACATACCCCTGCTGAATGTTAGTCAGATAGGTAATATGCCATATGAGTCTCCCTGTGTAACTGTTTGACAGGAGCAGGTATCATCACATCACATGTGTCTCAATGGTCAGGGCAGCAGAACAGTATGCTGCTGTAGTCCCAGGGGCAATAGCATATTGTATTGTATTGTATTGTAATGCATTGTATTGTGTTGTATTGTACTGGTATGTAGAGGTGCCTCCTTCGTGGAGTGGAACCACTGCTGCTGTACGCCAGTGTACAGGTACATATCCTGTAGTCAGGCTAGTTTTACATAGCATTTCTATATGTGTGTTTAGCTCCTCTTGGAGTTCATGTAGCATGCAACCGGGGATAACATCAGGTCCCATTGATGTTGTGTTTTCTGCTTTTCTGAGGGCAGCTCTCACCTGGACATCTGTGATGACAGGGAGGTTACATTCAGCTGGGATAAGTATGTTTTAGTTTGGGGAGAGGGAGGGGGGAAACCTGCACTGAACCTGTCTGCCACAATGTTGCCAATATCTGTGGGTTCAGTGAATTATTTGTTGTTGTGTACTAACTATGAGCATATTGGAGGGTTTCTGACCAGGTTTCTAACATAACTGAAGAAAGCCTTGTGGTTATCTGTAGTGTCCCCGGTGATTTCCCTCTCAAAGTTGCCCATGGATGTTTGTATGAGAGAAAATAGCTCTTTACTAGTGCTGATCATACATGCCTTCCCTTTATGAAATTATGCTCTGTCTTGCAGTAGCTTCCATCTTTTGTTATACAATCTGTCTATGGCTGGGGTCCACCAGACAGGATGCTTTCCCTTTGTGGAGAGTGTCTTGGTCTCATATGGGATTGCATGATCCATGCATTCTCAGAGATGTCCGTAGAAATCATTTGTGAAGGAGTCAGCATTGTGGGTTGTGTCTTCCACTGGCCCAGTGGGCTTAAAGGATACCATCTCAGTGTTACGAAGTGTAAAGTTTGCATTTGAAAAGTTATTCACTGTAGTCGTTTGTGCTGGTGGTGGAGGTGGGATATGTATATCCAGGGCAATTAGTTTGTGGTCAGATCACAGTAGTTGATGATGTACCCCATACAGTACCTCGGTACAAACCCCCAGAGTGAGGAGGTGCTTTGGACCTGAATCAGTGTTCTGACTGCTGGGGTTTGGTAGTATGTCGTATGGAGTGTGCCAGGTACTGTTGCACAGTTGTTGGCTGAGCACTGATACCTGGCCATTTACATGTGTATCCATCAATAGACAGACAGATGCTATATATGTGAGATATGTTGTATCACAACAGTCAAGTAGCATGTGTAGTATGTGTGCCAAATGCTGTTGACATATTTTGCTGATATCATGTTATTTCCTTTTTCAGGACCATGGCTCACCAGCGCAATCCAGCGTACTCTGCAGCTGAGCATGAGGAAATACACCAGAGCCTGGTACGGGATTATGCAATACTCTTTTCCCGCACCAGCCAGAATCAGCAGGAGAGGGCTGCACTGTGGCAAGACCTGGTCTGTCGGGTAAATGACATAGGCACACATAATAGGACATATGAGCATGTACGACATCACTGCAGTGATTTAATCAGAAATGTCCATCAGCGTGCATCGGATATCCACAGGCAACAGGTTGCCACAGGTGGTGGGGTGGCTACACATCCCCCACTCATCAGACTGGAGGGACTACTCATAAGTGTTGTGGCTCCAGCCTGCCAACAACAACAACAGCAGCAGACCTGCATTATGATGGAGGCTGGAGCCACACAGCACCAAGACTATGATCGTGCAGGTAATATGCCATATGTATAGTTGACTGTTGTGTACTCTGATAGTTAATGCATGTGTGAGGTGTGTCCTTGGTTTGTAGCTGTCGTCATAGTATTTAATGTGCAAGTGTGATATTCTCAATATCAGCAGCTGACCTGTGAAAGGCAACTGTTGTACTACTGACCTGTATCATACTCAGTAACAATGGCACAGTTGTGCCCACTGACATTAATTTCCTCACTTCTGCAGGTCCCTCCGGTGTAACAGCAATGCAGCCTATCCATGCTGGTGAGTGTGTATTAACAATACCTTTAATAGTCTTGATAGTAATAGTAATATTAGGCTCACTTAGTAGTGCTCTGTGTATGCATGCAGGTGTGTCTGTCTCTGAGTTTTGATATCTCGCATACTGAGTAGTGTGCATGTGTGCATGTGTGCATGTGTGCACCGGTGCATGTGTGCATGTGTGCACCTGTGCGTGTGTGCATGTGTGCATGTGCACGTGTGCATGTGTGCATGTGTGCATGTGTGCACGTGTGCATGTGTGCATGTGTGCATGTGTGCACCTGTGCACGTGTGCATGTGTGCATGTGTGCACATCTGCATGTGTGCATGTGTGCACCTGTGCATGTGTGCATGTGTGCATGTGTGCACCTGTGCACATGTGCATGTGTGCATGTGTGCATCACTGGTAACATTGTGTAGACATTGTAAACTGTGTTTCCTGTTTCCCTCCCACAGGTTCTGGTGCTGCTCTGGTGTCATGCAGCAGGGAACCTGAATCAGGTGCCACAGGTACTGATAATGATGACATCTGTGTAATGGCACAGGAAGGTGTGCCAGGGTCCGTCATTGGTTAGCCAATTGACAGTACACAGCTGTCAACCCCATCAATGGGCACAGTCATCCTGCCAATACACCCTTTGTCACCAATGTCCCTAGGTGATGGACAGGATACAGTGGGCATTGACCAGGGTAATGTGGTATCTGTGGCACATGCTTCCCCACACAGCAGCCATGGGCATGGCCCTGAGATGGTACCACACAGACAGATGTCCAGGGGTTCTCGTGGGAGCATCCGTGGGCATACTGCCCCTGTCAGATGTGCCCACAGAGGTCTTACAACCTCAGCTATTTTTCCGGCTGTCATGCAGGCACAGTCACATATGGAACGGTACACCAGACAGGGTCTGAGGGAGCTGACAGCATGTCGCACAGCCATGACTGACAGTATGCGTGACATTGCGGCTGCCATCCGTAATTTCACCGATGTCATAGACAGACATTGTGGGGACATATTAGATCAGTTCCACAACTACATGTCCATGAGCCAGGGCAATGGTGGATGGTGAGGCGTCGACATGGGTGTATGCCAGCAACAGCAGCAGCTGGCAGTCATCGCGGATGACAACAGGGCCGCGGCCGCCCCCATAGTGCCAGCAGCAGCCCCAGCAATGCTGGGTCTGTGCTGTCATCAGACCGCCCCAGAAGACCACATGCACATGGCTCTGGACAGGCCCAACAGGGATCTGTGTCCAGTCAACGAACACCTGCTTCTAATGACAGTACCCAGTCTGGATTGGTACCGGATACTGTCCGTAGCACCCCTGCAAGGCACAGGTACCGTGTCCATGGCCAGAGACACTGATCTGTATGACCTGGCAGGTACAGTCTGTGGCTGTCCACAAAGACCGGTATATGGCAGCCATGAGGTGGAACTGTGTGCATCCATACACACATACGAATTGACAACACCTAGGGCTACCGCATACACGCACACACTGCATCAACATTGCCCCACCTTGTACTGCTGTCCCTCACCAACACGCATACACATACATGTCAATTGGTGGTATCAGTGGCAGACTCAGGCATACCAAGTTCACACCCTGTGCATATGATGAAACTGTGCCACCTCCTGCAATCTGTAACATCAGTGCAGGTACAGGTTAACATGTTGCTGATGCACAGGGTGACTGCATAGGCATGTAGTAATAGTATCATGTTGTTAACAGTACTGTGTGCTGATATAATTGTGGGTATATCCCAGCATGCCTGATGCAGTAAGGGTATGATTGTCTTGTACTGTTTTCTACACCCATGGTAAGTACCATAGTGTATCATCTGCACGTTTGCATACTGGTGGTAAGGATGTCAACAGAAGGCCACAAACATAGGTAGCACAGGGGATAAGGTAATGAAAGTATTGATACGCAATGATGGACATGTAAACAGCAAGTGGCATGTTGCCCACACTGTACTCTGCAATGCGGATGTTTGAGGATGTTGATATGTGTGCAGTACTACACGACTGGTACAGGACACACAGGAGCACCCTAGCACTGCAAGCTCACATCTCATACCATGCCAGACAGCCCCAACACACAAAACTAACTTACACAGGATGGAGAGTCCCCATAAATGTCAGGGATACTGTGGTGGCAGGACAGGTAGCATACATCCTACTAAGTATGAAACCACTGAGTGAAGGCTCAGTGTCTGTTATTTGACATGTGTATTACTGCAGGTATGAGCACCTGGGTTTCCATCCGGTTATTGTACATCCTGACGGTACATGGTCTGTACACTTGTGTGCACTGAGACTGGACTCTGGCCATCTGACCTGTGCATTTCCATGTACATGTGTATAGTGCCTGCATATTTGCACTGTTACCTACTGGAAGTGGTACAACTTGTTTGTTGTACAATGGACTACATGCAGCCCTGCTTACTGTGGCTTTGTTTGCATGCATGTTTGCTTGCAGTTACCCTGGAACACTGATCCCAACTGCAATGCAGATTTACAGAGCTTCTGTGGACTCCTAGTGGCATCCGCATAGCTTACTATATGTATGTCCATGTCTCACTTGACAGAACGTCACTGTTTGTCCTGTTCACATGTACGTTGCCTGTGACACATTGCATATGACTTTCCTGGCATTTGACCACGTGAGCAGTCATATATGCCAGTGCTAACTAATCACAGGCACTACACCCTCACATACTCACCTTCTGTACCTTGTTCCCCATTGGCCCTATGTGCTGTTAATCACCATGGCAATCACAATACTATGGTAGCATGTGCAAAGGTCACTTATCAGTCACCTCTATGGTACAGTTGTGGAATATGTGAGTCATGTGGCAATGTCACAGCTGCCACATGTACACAGTCAACCCTCTCCCCTACACATGGACGTACAACACATGTATGAGATGCAACCACATAGCCAAACTGGGGACTAAGCACTCTGAACCCAGTACTGGCATAACCTGTCAGGTAGCATGAAATACTACAGTGACTACAATACCAGTCTGATGTAGACCTACACTGACAGCAATCCAAACACATGAACACACTGGGGCATTCCTGGAGCCTCAGAATAGCATCCTGCCTGAGCAGCAGACACCTCTGCAGCTGGCACATAGGCATACGTTAAGCCGGAACACAGCACGTGCAACACATAACACACAAATCCTGTGTGCCAAACAGTCACAGCCTGTACAACTAGACAACACACTTGCTACAGTTGTGTTAGGTACCTTTATTGTCTGGTACAGTGAGGTCCCGCTCACCAGGCTGGACAAGGTGAAGGTCACAGTGATATGCCCGTGTGGCACTATGGTCCACCACATAACACAAGCATACAGGTCAGTCAGAGGCATGGATACATATGACTCAGTCATTGTCCGTGCCACTATGGCTGACCTGTGATGTACCTCCCTGGACTACATGATAGGAAACATAGAAGGGCTCTCTGAGCATGTGGCACAGGCTGGTATGACCCTGACCTTGGTTGGCATCATACCCGCACCAAGAATGCTGAAGTATTACTGAATGCTGATGAATTACTGTAGCTACAACACCCTAGCTGAAAGGTTCCTAGCATGTAGTCACTGCATTGCTATGGAAAAACTTGTTACCACTCCCACAACAGGTGAAAACATGCAGCACCTATTCATCAACAACATGTAGACTATATGCCCCAGACCAGATGTGTATCCCTCGCTGCTAGGATGATACCATATACAACTCACACTGTATATACACATACCACATGCAGCACCTGCACAGAAAGCCACAGTCATAATGTTATCCAGTGCAAATACCATGTATTCGCATGTGGCAGGCGTCAGACATGGGACCTATTGAAGGTCACAGGTATATATGTGTATTTGGCACACACATACATCATCTGTGTGCATTGCCATTACTGGTTTAATCGATGTCATGCATTATTGTGAACAACATCCCACACACATGGGCATTCTGTGTGACAAAAACACACATGGCATGTGTGGAATTCAAAGCCATAACTAACTGTGCTATGACAGTAGTGAGAGACGCAGTAGCAGAGCGTGCTATTTGCATTACTGTGAGATTTGCCCTCTTCTGCTGTACTTGTAGGGTGCCGATATCATCAGTGTTTAGAAAGGGGAATGTGCATCCTGTAGTGTGTTTTCCTAGTTGCCAAAAGGGACATTTCTCTCACAGAAAATTGCACACACACTAACCCCCCTCACCCAAACACACACATGCTATCTGCAGGAGTCAAACCCCTATCTAACTATGTTATGACACACAAGACAAACGCATTAGCGGAGCGCGCTATTCGCATTACTGGGAGGGTTTCCTTCTCCTGCTTTACTTATAGGGTGCTGACATCATCAGTGTTTAGAAAGGGGAATGTGCATCCTGTAGTGTGTTTTCCTAGTTGCCAAAAGGGACATTTCTCTCACACAAAATTGCACGCACACTAACCCCCCTCACCCAAACACACAAACTTGCAGGATTTAAACCCCTATCTAACTATGTTATGACACACAAGACAGACGCATTAGCGGAGTGCGCTATTTGCATTACTGGGAGGTTTTGCTTCTCTTGCTGTATTTATAGGGTGCTGACATCATCAGTGTTTGGAAAGGGGAATGTGCATCCTATAGTGTGTTCTGCTAGTTGCCAAAAGGGACATTTCTCTCACACAGAATTGCACACACTAACCCCTCTCACCCAAACACACACACTTGTTATTCGCAGGATTCAAACCCCTACCTAACTATGTTATGACACTCCAGACGGACGCAATAGCGGAGCGCGCTATTTGCATTACTTGAAGGTTTCCCTTCTCCTGCTGTACTTATAGGGTGCTGACATCATCAGTGTTTAGAAAGGGGAATGTGCATCCTGTAGTGTGTTCTCCTAGTTGCCAAAAGGGACATTTCCCTCAAACAGAACTGCACACACACCAACCCCGCGCACCCACACACACACACACACACACACACACACACACACACACACACACACACACACACACTGAGCATATCCGAATTACTGGGCAGCTGTTCTGCACCTGCAGTATTTATAGGGTGCTGACATCATTACTTATACAGAGGTATGTACATCTATTACTACCTGTCAGGTGGGGGATAGTATATATATGCATTTGCAGCCACCTACTTCAGGGTCAGATATGCACATCAGCACTGGCAGGTTATGTTTTATACCATGCTTCGTGACCACAGGACCTGTAACACACAACGCAACCAGTTCAGACCACCCCTCCCACATCCGGGACACACACTTTTCTTCCCTGGGAACAGTGCCAAGATATGAAGGTGTTCACATACACCATGCCAGTTGTTAACGTCAGGTACAGGTATATTGTGTGTGGGAACTACTCAGGCCTCTACAACATTACCCTACAGCCACTACAATTTGTGAGTCCATGTGCTATGGCAAGACCACTTACCTCAGCCACAAGGGGGAATACATATTGCACCTGACCATCTGCAACATGGGTACTCACTGTTCCACACCAGAGGTAGACCACCATTGTTGATATCTGACCATACCCACCTTTCCCTGGTCATCCATATCCCATCCCAACCCCCAGGCAAGGTTGTCACTGCAAACAAAGTGTATTTATCAAAAGCAGACTTTGCACTTGTGAAGACTGTGGTGGAAGACTTCAAAGGACCCATGCTGGGGGAGTATACAGTCCACTCTGCATAATCCTTGACAATTGCATTCTATGAGCATGTGGAAGGTTTGCATTGATCATGCTATCCCAAATATACCCATGACTCCTCCACAACAGGACACCCTGTCAGGTGTACACCAGCCATATATGAGCTGTCCAACAGATGGAGTGAGCTAATACATTGCAGAGTAGTAGCCCACAGAGGGAGGACATCTCTGAACAGTACTGGCATGACACTTCAATCCCTCATAATCATCACAACAACGTGTTGACAGTGAAATTGTCCAGACACTGCAGATAAGGCTCCCCTCAGTCTGTTATTGATGCCCACTTACTGTTAGAGGTCCTCACCAACCCTCTTCCAGCACACACCAACAACATGGATGTGGCATAGCAAATTCAACCCCTGGGATCCCCTCTGTGTCCCTGCTTGATGGAGGCACAGCACACTAGCCTCAAACGGTGCCTTATGTGACCTACTTTACAGTGGCACAGTAGCCTACTGTACTGGGGATGCAGATGCCAAGCACACTCTGGCTAAGCTTTCATTCCCTATGGCAAACAGCCTAGTATTGACCTCTACACCCATATGTTTAATTGTCAGATGCACAATATTTGTTGCTGATAGACTGTTTGCAGGTCTTTATTGCCATAGCATTCCATGTTTCTATGAACAACTTGTGTATCTGTGGAAGATGTTTGAATATGAGAGGGATCCACTATATCACTTACGTCTCTGTAGTCATTTAACTGTGTGCACTGGGCAGATTGCTGTAATGTGGTTGGTTCCTGGAATAACATGTACAAATACCAGATATGTGTGGCCAACTGCTAAACTGAGATATGGCCTAAGTGTGTGAGCATGCCCAGTTCAGCCTTTCCATGGCATGTTGTCTGACATATGTCTCATTTATCAAAGTTTGCGAGCATGCCCAGTGTGAGCTTTCCATATGTTGAACTCTGCAGTCCACCACATTTGTGGATGAGTGTGAACTTCAACAATATCTCACGTTTACTGTTGTGTGTTGGGTGTCATGTTGTGTACTTACTGGCCAACTGCTTCATGTCTGAACACAACAGGGATTATACTGTGCCTGCAGGGTTTGCATGGAATACTTTGCATACAGTTGTCAACATCCTTTCATACTGACCTAACACTGTAGTACCATATAGTGTACTGGTTCAGTACTTTCACCGTGGTGGACAGTATCCTGGGCTTTTATCCTATCACTGCTTTAAATTTTCTTAGTGAGCACAACAGACTGTTTAGGGGCCAGTTGTGCACATATGACCATGCTGCATTATGTTCAGATATGGACTACTTAAACCAGGCTTGTCCAACATTGGTAGTGTATTCCACAACATAGGTGGACATTGGCAAACACTAGCGATGTGCCCTAGGCCATTTCTAATGCTAGTCAGAGAGTGTGTTTGTCCTTCGACACACATTGTAACTGGAGTTTGCCATGACATATGTCATGGTTAGTATACTGTGCCTCCATCTACCCATGACATACCAGTGATACCCAGGGTAAACCTACCATCTCCCATCCACTCATCAAGATTCCTCTTGAGGAGAGTCGCTGGGTGACTCTCTGCCTAACCTATACTGGGAGTTTACTCAAGAGTGGGGGTGGCTTCTGTGTTATGGATTATTCAGTGCAGCTTGTCCTATGTATGTCAGTGCTGGGGTTCAGGTCTCTGATGTGCATAGCTCACTGCCACTCAGATTGTACAAGGTGCAGCATGTTCATTGATTCCAGCTTGGACATGGCTTTATACATCAGGCACAGCTTGCCTCTGGGCGGGCAGTATGGCAGTGTGTGGAGCTGCAGTTTGTTTAATCAGGCAACACATGGCATCTGTTCAAGCTCTTTGATACTCCTGGTGAGGTACTTTTGGGGTCTTTCCAGTTGATGGAGGTGTCTGCTGCGGTACATCCCACAGGGCCATTGTAGTCAATTGTGACGCTGATGAAGGATGACTGCAGAGCCACAATGACCTCCCCTGATCTAGATCTGACTACCTTCATGATTAGGTGGGTATATGGTATGTTTCTGTAACCACTACAGACACATGCTTGTCCAGTGCAAGATATCTATCAACTTGTGTCTCCAGGTCTCTTATTACATCTTAAGTACTTAGTGGGTTAACACCTATGTGGTAATTGGTGGGCAGTTACTGTATATCCACAGGGGTTGACTATACACTTTTCTGCAATTAGCTTGCTGACATGGCTATGGCACCAGTTGTCTGTTTCTATGTGGCCCTTTTGTGGGATGCTTGTGTCAGCTGGAGGGTCAGATATGGTGGCCAGTTTGTAGTCCTCTGCAAACTTGTTCAGACACAGTCCTTCCATGTTGGCCTGTACCTATGGGACATATATACCAAACAAGGGAGGTCCAAGGACCGAGCCTTGTGGGATGCCAGTTGTATCTGGTTTGTAGTCTGACATGGCTGCAGCATTTCTGACCATGTCAGTTCTGTCCTTGGTCTGGTTTGCAACCCCTATACTGACATAGGGGTTTATATTTAAGCTGGTGAGCTTATCTATAATGAACACGTGGGGTATTGTATGGAAGCCTTTGCAAGGTCCAGCTAGGCTGTGTGGACCACATTCCCCTCATCAATGACCTTAATGACTGTTTCAAATGAGTCAAACATGTTTAAGGGGCAGGATCTGCACATAAGAAAGCCACACTGGGTAGGGTCCAGTGTCAGTAGGTCCCCAATATCTTTATGTCTGAGGTACATGCTGATCCTTTCCATAGCTTTGCAGACCAAGCTTGTCAGCATTCTGGGGTGGTAGTTTGCAGTATCCATTCAGGCAACACCTTTGTGGAGAAGGACCACTGTTTTTGTACACTGCTCTTTGGGTACATATCCTGTGGTAAGGCTGACATTGAGCAGTAGTGTTATTTGGCATTCCATTCTTCTTGGAGTCCATGTTGGACTCAACCCAGGACACCATGTCATACCATTGATGCTGTGTGTTCTGCTTTGTAGATGCTGGCTGTTACCTCAGCATCTGCAATGTCAGGGGGCCAGCACTCTGCTGGGATAGATATTTTGCATTTGCGGGGTGGGGGTTGCACTGCACCTGTCAGGTTGGATGTTGGCAATATGTGTGTGTGTTTGGTATGTTGTTTGTAATATTTGAGTGATTCAGAGCATATCTGTGACTTCCCAACAAGGTTCCTACCATCAGTTAAGAAAGCCTTATGATTATCCTTAGTGTCCTGTACAATTTGTATCTTCATAGGTTCATAGGTTCATACTAGGCTATCCACCCTAGGGCATTTATAAGCCTAGCCAGAGTGTGTGTGGCTTTCACCACCCCTTGATATGTGGATATTATGGCCATTTATGATTTACTTTACTGTGCCTCTGTCTGGACGTGACACAGTGAAGACCCCCAGTGTACATCTACGATCATCCATTGTTAGAAAAATTTGTATTTGAATACATGAGAAATGCTAGTTTAAAACAAAGTAGTATATAATGCATTTTATTCTATTAATCATATAATAGAGAGGATTAATTCATGTTTAAATGAAAAGTAGTTTTGAAACTGCAGTGTGGCTTGAAGCAAAGCTGACCTTCGACCCTGGAAGATGCCAGCTTAGCAAGTTTTAATGTTTATGCTTTTCACAAGTGATTATCTGCTGGGTCAGGAAATTAAATGTGTGAAATAATGAAATCTTCTGCTCTTTCCTGCTGGGATGATTTGGCCTTGTATATGTATTACTGAGATAGCACGCAGCTGTGTGAGAAAGTGTAACAGAGAACAAAGACGTGTATTAAGAGACTGAATCTGCTATTGTATTCGAACTGATATGAAACCTTGAAGAAGTAACTTTACAGAAAGACATTATGTCTGACCGGGTGGATAGCAAGGCCGTATTGTATCCAGAGGAAAAGCTTTTTAAAATATACAGCATCAGCAGTTTTAATGAATAGAAGACTGTAAGCTAAAGTGATGTAGATGCCCTGTGACATACCACGTCAGTAAGGTTGGCACAGCTTGAATGTTAAACCTATATAAGATTGTGTACTTCCTGTTTCATGTCAGACAAAATTCTGTACTTGTACGTTTTTTGCCTCCTGGTGTACACTAGTAAACTTTTGAATCTGAACCTCCTGTGTATTGAATTCTTGATTTTATTTAACAGTTTAGTCCTTCTTAAGCCGGAAATTCCCTCAGACAGCTGCAGATCAGAGCCCACCGGTGGTCGAATACTGCGCAGGAGAAGTTTCTGAAACAGTTCTTCTTGGGTAAAAAGACCTCCGACTGAATTGTCGTTTAAAGAGGCTGGCCACTTTCTGATCTGTGGCCGAAGAGCGGACATTGAACAGTTCAATACCGGAGGCTCAGGTAGGAAGACTTTGCCTTTTTTCTGTTTTAGATCAGGGACTAGGTTACAGTATATTGTTGTCAAGATTTGTTTTACAGATCAGGGACAAAAGGAAGTACTGTAAATTTGGTCATAGATCAGGGTAACAGAATAAGGTAGGCAGTTATTCTAGATACACTGCAAACAGGAACTGAGAATTTGATATCACGTGATAAAAAAGGGGTACGTAACATTTTCTTTGTCATGGGTAATCAGTGCACTAAAACATCGCAAGATCCGCCCCTAACCGAAGACACAAAATACATGCAATCACAACGTTCCGATAACGTTAGGTATTATACGAAATGGGTTAGCAAATATGAATTTGATGGTAAACTAGATAAATCTTCACTAGTTAAACTCCTTAAACAGCTTAAATCTGATGCGGGAGGTCAGGCAAAAAAGCAATGCCAATTATGCATTCCTCAGGCACACAGGTGGATTGAGGAAGTAAATCGTAGAGAATAGAAGCTTAAAAATTCAAAAACATTGTTTTTAGACAAAGAGGATAATAACTTGGTAATAGCAACAGCTCCTCCCTTGCCCCCTCCCTTACCCTTTTCAGGATATGAAGCGAGTGGACAGGCTGGTCCGTCCCCGCGTTATCCTGAAGTTTTAGCAAGACCACAACCATTTGTTAGAGATCCTATTGAAACTAGGTCCTGAACGCGTAAAACACATAGGGACACAGAATCATATCAGATAGAGAGAAACCTACAGGATGAGAGTGAGGAAGAAATATGCCCACTTATAGAAGTTCCAAATCCTCAGACAGGACATAAAGGGCAAAACCCAACACTCTTAGTATATAGACCATGGACACCGGAAGATATCCGGAAGGCTATCGAGGGAATCCCCCATCCGAAAGTTAATTTTACGAAATTTTTAGAAGATTTACAAGGCATGAGGTTGAGTTACCACTTGAATGGGGAAGAAGTAGAAAAAGTAGTAAGACAAATTATAGGTCCAGATTGGCACATGATTTGTGGCACCTGGAATCCTCATAATGCAGAGCTTAGACCACTCCCACATAGTGACGCAGAGTGAGACAACAGAGTGAAAGGTCTAACAAACTGAATCTCTGAGAAATGGAAACCTAGAGCAGACTGGACTTGCATTAATCAATGCATACAACAGGAAAATGAGACAATAGATGGGTACTATGCTAGATTATTAGAATGTTTTAATAATCATAGCGGTATGTCGGTTCCTGAGAACCAAACGAATGATTCCCCGTATGAACAACTATTGAAAAATGCATTTTTGAAAGGTTGCATTGCACCTATTAGTAGCTTCATTACAAAGCATATGATAGACCATCGAACATGGAGGCTACAAGCCTTACTCGAATACGCTAGACATGCTGAAAGACATTTTAATAGTAAAAAGAAAAAGAAGGCGCAAGTCTTCACTGCTGAAGACGGAGCTGAAGTATTTGTATTACAGTCAGGTAAAAAGGGCAAAAAGAATGCCCAGGGAAACAAACAGTCTGACAAACGATCAGAAGATTTTGAAGAGAGAAAAAAGGGAGGTGAATGCTTCAAGTGTGGGGAAAAAGGGACATCTAGCAAGGGATTATAAGCAAAACAAAAAGGTAATTACAGAAGATAAGGGAGATGAGGACTGACTATATGATAGTGAAGATACATCATGTGAAAGTCAGAAATCATCAGGAAAAGTTAATAAACAGAAAACAAATGTAAATGTGACAGAAGGAATAGAGGAAGTGCAAGTAGATATGGAGGATGAAGAAAGTGAAATTTTGGACTTAGCATTATTGAGTTTAGAGCTCTACTTAGCAGATACGAAACTGGAAGTTACACTTCTGGTGGAGGGAAGGGAAGTCAAATTCCTGTGTGACTCAGGAGCATCATGGACTTTGATACACCGCTCCAAGTTACCAGAACATTCTGAATCACCTGATTATATACTGGTGAAAGCAGCAAACGGACAGCTATATAGGGAACCACTTTTCCATGATATAGCAATAACTGACCCTGTTTCAGGTATGACTCAGAGAAGTAAAATTGTTGTTTCTGCAAAGTGTCCAGTAAACCTATTGGGCAGAGACCTTATGCAGATATTTGGCATAGCAGTAGTTCCAACTGTACAAGGTATGGAGGCACAGAGACAAATGGATACCTCTGTAGTGCGATCGGAGGGTAAAACTTTTTACTGGTACAGCCAGGACCTAGTCACGACTGGTCCAGGGGCAGTAACCAAGGAACTGATGAATGTAGCCATCAGTAAAGCCCCCTCCCTTGACACTGATCGACAGCATTTGTTACACTGTACTCTATACTATTGTACTACACCAGGACCTGATAGAGAGTATGAGCAAGAATTGTTTAGAAATCGTGCAACTAGATTGGGTTTGCGTAATTTGTACTGAGATACTGAGGGGAACAGTGTAGTTAGCTGTTCATTACCTCAAGAATTCCTTGCATTATATAGATCAAATCAATTACCACATGTCAGCTTGACAAAGAACAAAAGTGTCAAATGGGCAGACTTAGGAGAAAAAGTAACAAGATGGGAGAAACAGACTGATTTAGAACTATCAGAACAAGGGATACAAAAACAAAAACTGAATTGGTTGACACAGACACATCCAGCTGTACACTTGCAATCTAGCGAGGACAGCTGATTAGCATTCTTATTAGAAGAAGAAGAAAAGGCCTTATGTGAAATTCCAAGAACTCTTTGGTCAACAGGCAAGTCAGATGTAGGACTTATTCGAACAGCAGGACCAGTTATAATTACCCCAAAGTCAGCTTTTAGACCACAGAAAAGACAATACCCTTTGAGAAAGGATGCAGAAATAAGAATTAAGCCTATAATAGCAACATTACTCAAAGAAGGAGTACTGGTAGAATCTCTTGATTCACCATGTAATACACCCCTATTTCCTGTTAAAAAAGCAAACGGGGAATGGCGGATGATACAAGATTTACAAGCTGTAAATAATGCAGTAATACCTAGAGCACCTACGGTGCCAGACCGACATACTTTGTTAAACTATTTAGAACTGCAACAGAAGTATTCCTCTGTGGTAGATATCAGCAATGCTTTCTTTTCAATACCTATGCATCCTGATAGTCAATATTGGTTTGCATTTACATTTCAGGGTAAAAGGTATACGTATACTCGACTACCACAGGGATATTGTGAGAGCCCAACAATATTTGCACAAGAAATGGCTAGCAATCTGGCAGGGTTTACCCCACTGGGAGGTAGTCAAATTCTACTTTATGTAGATGACATCTTGCTAGCAGCCCCCACCCAGCAACAGTGCAGGGAGGATACTGTAGCATTATTGAAATTTTTAGCAACACAAGGACACAAAGTAAACAAAAGTAAATTACAACTTTGGAGAAAACAAGTTAGATACTTGGGATATGTAATATCCAATGAAGGTAGAATATTGGACGAGGAAAGAAAAACAGCAATCTTGCAAGCATCCAAACTAACAACCAAGAAGGAAATTATGTCTTTCTTGGGTACAACTAATTTTTGTCGGAGCTGGATACCAAATTATGCTTTGGAATCTGCTCCACTGACTGACTTGATATATAAGACGCCAATGGCAGCACAAGATATCTTACAATGGACACCTGAAGCAGAAACGGCTTTCTGCAGGTTGAAGCAGTTGATAGCTTCTTCATTAGTTTTAGGACTTCCAAATTATCATAAACGATTCTTTCAGACCGTAGATTGCAAGCAAGGATATATGACATCAGTATTGATGCAACAACATGGGGATAAGCAACGCCCCATAGCCTATTATTCATCACAGTTAGATCCAGTGGCGCGATCTTTGCCTCACTGT
This sequence comes from Protopterus annectens, assembly GCF_019279795.1. Classification (NCBI taxonomy): domain Eukaryota; kingdom Metazoa; phylum Chordata; order Ceratodontiformes; family Protopteridae; genus Protopterus; species Protopterus annectens. The sequence goes on along the minus strand of NC_056733.1, from coordinate 1,354,996,347 downwards.
GTACAAGCAGTAGTTGCAGCTGCAATGGCAGTACAGGCTTCAGCCTCAGTGGTGTTATTCCACCCTCTCACATTGAGAGTGCCTCATGCAGTTGCAATAATTTTAATGCAAGAAAAAGTGGCACACCTTTCTCCTGCTAGACATCTTTCATGTATGACTATACTGCTGAGCCAACCTCACATGACAATTGAACGATGTACGACATTAAATCCATCAACATTACTTCCAACTCCTGCGGAGGGCACACCACACAGCTGCCTGCAGGAAATTGAACAGTTAGCTTTACCTAGACAAGATCTCACAGATATGCCCTTGGACAATGCCGAGGTGACATATTACATGGACGGCTCATGCAGAAGGGGTCCTACAGGGAAGAATCTGGTGGGGTATGCAGTAGTTACAGACACTGAAATTTTAGAAGCTCAATCCTTACCGCACAACTTATCTGCACAAGCAGCAGAATTGATAGCTTTGATGAGGGTATGTACTTTAGCAAAAAACAAGTGTGTGAACATATATACTGATAGTCAGTATGCTTTTTCTACAGTACATGTATTTGCATAACAATGGAAAAATAGAGGAATGATAACATCTAGTGGAAAACCTATTAATCATGTGTAATTTATTTTGGAGTTATTAGAATCCATTCAGTTACCTACCAAAGTAGCTATTTGTAAATGCATAGCTCATACGAAACAGCAGGATAAGATTTCAAAAGGCAATGCACGAGCTGATGCAGCTGCAAAGCAAGCAGTCTCAGACTCAGAAACTTTACTTTTGAATGAGGAATTACAACCCTCTGAGATTTTAGATTTAGACATGTTAAAAACAATGCAGATGCTTACTACAAAAGCAGAAAAACAAAAATGGGTAAAATGAGGCGCAATTCTTGAGAATGGACTGTACATTTCCAAAGAGAGAAAACCGATATTGCCGCCTAATTTATTTAGATATGCAGCTTTGTTGAGCCATGGGCAGTGCCATGTCTCAAAAGGGGGGATGGTACAGTTAGTAAACCAAATATTCCAAACATATGGATTCACAAATTATACACAAAAATTTTGTGCGGCTTGTCATACTTGTAACAAGCACCATGCACAAGGAGCATTTAAAACCAAGCAAGGAAGTTTTCCTATACCACCATACCCGTTCCATACTATTTGTATGGATTTCATAGAATTGAATAAGTGTGAAGGGAAAAAGTTTTGTTTAGTTATTGTAGACATGTTTTCTAAATGGGTAGAAACTTTTCCAACCAAAAACCCGGATGCAGCAACAGTGGAGAAAGCCCTGATAAAAGAGATAATCCCTAGATTTGGCATTCCGGAAAGGATTTATAGTGACAATGGCACTCATTTCGTCAATCAGACAATTCAGCAACTTGGGAGATTTTTTGGTATCTCCTTAAAGAACCATTGTGCCTACCACCCACAGTCAGCAGGACTGGTGGAAAGGTACAATGGTACCCTCAAAAATAAGCTTAGGAAGCTAGTAGAGGAGACCCAAAAGAATTGGATATACTGTCTGCCTTTGGCACTGCTGAGTATGAGAACGGTTCCAAATGTAAAAGGTTTGACTCCCTTTGAAATGGTTTTTGGGAGAGCATATTATGTGCCTCAGTGGAAAGCTCTCATGCCTGCAGAGCAAGAGGCTGACAGTTCATTAGCTAGTTATATGAGGAAACTGTTAACAAATAAATCTGTTATGCAGTTTAACTCTTTTTCAGATAAGGAACAGACCAGACCGGTGGAAGCAGTCTTGGCCCCTGGGACATACGTGTGGCTGAAAGTGACGAAAAGGAAGAATTGGGCGAGTCCAAAGTGGGAGGGACCGTACCAGGTTCTGTTGGCAACGCCTACTGTAGTCAGTGGCCGAGAGGACGTCCTGGGTTCATTTGACACATTGCAAACCGGTAAAGAACTTTCAACTTGATAAAAACTTTGTGACTGATACACAACCAGACCGAGATGGCCAAAAACAAAGTGAATAGAAATTTAGATCAACCCCAGAGATGTTGCATAATCATTTTGTTGAGTGTACATTTATTGACTGTAATTGTGACAATTTTCCTCTTGTTGTGGTTTATCTTACACACAACCACACAAGTGAAAGTGGGAAGGCGTGACGAAATGTCTATAGACTGGCATCCAAATTTTAACACATACCTAGCCATGAAACGTGTATATGCAGAGACTATGAACATTTCAAATTGCTGGATTTGTACAGCTATACCAACAGCATATGGAGGACTGATAATGTCCGCTGTCCCTTTGGGGATAAATGAGACTTGGGAGAATTTACTCTTCGATACAGGAACTGTGAGATCACAGGACAAAATAGCTTTATTTTTACCTGTCACACAAAAAGGAGTTGTATGTTTTTATAAGAATGATACCCTCCAGGTGGGCTGGAGCAATTGTAATATAACCATATCTTACCGATGTTATATTAAGAATAGTAATGGCAATACTTTTTGCAATACTAAATATGACTCATATTTGAAATCATTGAAAACAACTATGAATGACATTCGCAAAAATCCAGTTTTGTTCAAACAATTGTCAGTTATAGATCAGAAAATGTTTCATGCAGGGCTGATGCGTATTAGTACTAAAGTAGAAAACTGTTATTTTATTTGTGGGAAAAAGGCATATAAATGGTTACCTGAGAATTGGTCCGGCAGTTGTTTTTTGGGTTATTTGGTTCCGGCAATAAGACATACTGCAGAATTACCTTTGGGTACGATACGAAACGTGAGAGAAGCAGCTCGAAAACCTGAAGGTCCAGTTGAAAAACCTGTGAATCCAATCGGAAAGATCAAAGCTGGCTGGAAAGATCATAATGCCGTGAAAGACAAAAGCAAATTGACTCATATGGACTTGAGTGACAGTGTTATATCCTGGCAGGAATATTCCCAGCCTACGGAGCAGTCAAATCGATTTGGGAGCTGAGGAAGTTGTCCAAACTTCTCGAAGTAATGAGTAATGCAACTTTTTCTGCCCTAGAACTGGTGACTGATGAACTGAATGCAATGAGAACTGTTGTGCTACAAAATCGAATGGCTCTTGACTTCACCCTAGCGGCGAGAGGTGGTACATGCATGCTTATCAAAGAAGAATGCTGTGCGTACATACCAGATAATAGGCATGAAATTAATAATCACCTAGAGGTAATTCAGCAAGTATCAGCCATGACTGAACCAGGCCCAAACCCACTGACAGACTTTTTCCAGAATCTATTTGGGGGGTGGGGTTCCATCCTAATGAATATCCTGATTGCCATTTGTGTGGGTATACTCCTAATAGGAGCATGTGTTTGCTGTGGAATTCCCTGCATGAAAAGATTAATCAAAGATTTTATTGATGTATCTGTTACTGAAACTTTGTACCAAGATATTGAGATTGAGAGATTGATTTCAGATGACATTTTTTCTGAAGTATAGATTGAATGACTCACCTAGCTGAAAATCCTAAATGGAAAAGGCTAGGAGATGAAATGACACTATGCATACTTCAAAATAGAATAAAAAGTATTAATAGGGAGGAAAATGTTAGAAAAATGTGTATCTGAATACATGAGAAATGCTAGTTTAAAAGCAAAGTAGTATATAATGCATTTTATTCTATTAATCATATAATAGAGAGGATTAATTCATGTTTAAATGAAAAGTAGTTTTGAAACTGCAGTGTGGCTTGAAGCAAAGCTGACCTTCGACCCTGGAAGATGCCAGCTTAGCAAGTTTTAATGTTTATGCTTTTCACAAGTGATTATCTGCTGGGTCAGGAAATTAAGTGTGTGAAATAATGAAATCTTCTGCTCTTTCCTGCTGGGATGATTTGGCCTTGTATATGTATTACTGAGATAGCACGCAGCTGTGTGAGAAAGTGCAACAGAGAACAAAGACGTGTATTAAGAGACTGAATCTGCTATTGTATTCAAACTGATATGAAACCTTGAAGAAGTAACTTTACAGAAAGACATTATGTCTGACTAGGTGGATAGCAAAGCCGTATTGTATCCAGAGGAAAAGTTTTTTAAAATATACAGCATCAGCAGTTTTAATGAATAGAAGACTGTAAGCTAAAGTGATGTAGATGCCCTGTGACATACCACGTCAGTAAGGTGGGCACAGCTTGAATGTTAAACCTATATAAGATTGTGTGCTTCCTGTTTCATGTCAGACAAAATTCTGTACTTGTACGTTTTTTGCCTCCTGGTGTACACTAGTAAACTTTTGAATCTGAACCTCCTGCGTATTGAATTCTTGATTTTATTTAACATCCATCCACTTGGCAAGATTCCTGTTGAAGAGAGTCAGTGAGGGGCTCTGCCTAACATGGAGTGGGATTCCGTTCCAGGGTGTAGGGAGCCTCTGGGTTATGTATCTGTCCCTCCAGCACATCCTATTTCATTATGTGTTGAGGTTGACATCTCTCACTCTCACAGCTCCGATGGATTTGGATTTTCTGGGGTGGAGCATGTCCATTACTCCTGTGTTGGACATGGCTTTTTACAACAGGCATGCAACGCCTCTGCGTAGGCAGTATGTGACTGCATACAGCTGGGGTGTCTACAGCCAGGCAGCATATGACAAATATTTAGGACCCTTTATCCTCTTGGTGAGGTACCTTTGAGGTCTTTCTAACTGCTGCAGGTGTCGGGTAAGGTACATCCCAAATGAGACATTGTACTAGATTATGGGTCTGATAAGAGAACAGTATAGGGGCACACTGACCTCTGTTGACGTAGATGTGAATCCTTTCATGATACGGTGTCCAATATAGACAGTCTTCCTAGCCACGTTGGCAATGTGAGTGTCACATGACAGGTTACTGTCCACTTGTGTCCCTAGGTCCCTGATTACTCCTTCCATACATAATGGATTACCACCTATGTGATAATTTGTGAGTACCTTGTTTGGTATTTGGTGAGACATTCATACTGTCCAGTGTCTTCAGGATGGCTGAGTGGGGTTCCTGTGTGTGAGAGTGTGGTCTGTAGCATGCTACAGACTGCACAGCAATTTTGCCTATGTTTAGTTGCACATGGGTGGTCTCCGATGCTTTGTGCATTGTCAGTTACCTGGATGTGTGGGTGTCTGTGCTGAATATGGATACTCCCCCTCCTTTTATGTTTTGGTCCAGGTTTTGGGGCCATAACGCATGATATGAGGTATAACCTGGTAGTGCTGGTGTGCTGTCAGGAGCCTTGCTGCAGGTTTCTGTCACTGCATGGACATCGATGTTCTCCATACTGGGGAGGGCCTTGGGAGCATGCATGTTGAGGTTTACACTTCTGGCATTGGGCAGCATTACTCTTATGTTTCTTTCCACTTATGTTTTCTAGGGAGGTGGGTTAGTCTTTTCAGCCTTGCCTACAAAAGGCTGTATGGAGGTGGCAAAAGTCTTATCCAATATCCAGACGCCCAAGGGTAACAGGTGCAAGCCATCCCTGGCACAGCAGAGTGGCTTGTCAAGCATGACATCCCAAGCAGTCAGACATTGGATCCCCTTGGAATGACACCAGTAATTGTGCCACTTGTTAAAGCTGATCATTCTGTGTTTGTACTGTGGCATCATTCTTGGTGAGAGTAAGATTCTGCACACGGTCAGTGTCATACTGCCTGGACTACATAATCGGAGAGCTCATCTATGTCCCTTTTCATGTAGTCCGGGGAGGTACATCTCAGGTCATTTACGCCAGCATGGACAATGACTGCATCATATTTCTGCTTGCTTTGGGGTGACCTGCTTACTTGTGTTATGTGGCGTATTGTAGCAGCCTACAGGCAGCTTACTGTACCCTTTCCCTTGTTCAGTCTGGTGAGTGGGACAGCAGTGTGTCTGACTATGGAGTCACCTATTACAACTGTATCAGGCATGTTGTTTCTTCTTCTGGCCTGTGACTGTTTGGCACACCAGCTTTGTGTACTATGTGTTGCATGTGCTATGTTTGGAGGTAGTGGTTGCTTGGGTGTCTGCTTTGGAGGCCTCTGTTGATGTGGTGTGTTTGTAATTAGGGCCTCCAGGAATGTTTTTCTGTGTTTATGTCTTTGGTTTGCAGTTGTGATAGGTCTATGTGAGACTGGGTTTGTGGTGTGTGTGGTTACCTTCTCCTCCTGACTAGTTTTGACAGTACTGAGTTGAGAGAACTCAGCCTCTGGTTTGGATAAATGGTTGCATCTCTCACATATATTTGTATTTCTTGGGGGGAGGTGAGGGTTGTCTGTGTACATGGGGCAGGTGTAACATTGCCTCAAGATTCACAGATTCAACTTGTTGTAGCTGGCCTTAGTGGATTGTATGAGTGGACATATTTTATTGCCATACTACTGATCAGTGATTACTTCCCTTTTTATGTTTGCTCTATCATGTAGTAGTTTCCTCATTCTCTTGCATGGTTTGCTAATGGCTGGAGTCCACCCTGCCAGATGCCTGCGTGTATGGCATTGTGTCTTGGTTTTATTTGGGATTGCATAATCCATGCATTCCTGGCAGTGTTCATGGAATGCTTGTATAACAGGTTCTGAGGTGTGGCCCATATTTTGCACCTGCACAGGGCCTTTAATGGATTCCACATCAGTTTGGAGGAGTGCAACTTTTGCTTTACACATGTTTTTCACTGTGGTTTTCTGGCCAGGGAATGTGGTCAGGATGTGTATATCCAGTGTGATTACTCTATGGTCTGGTCTTACCAGTGAGGGATACACGTCTCATCTTGCCATCCAGTACCCATGTTGCTGATTATCACATCCAGTATGCTTACCCCTCTTGTGGGAGTGGTACGTTGTTCCTGGGCATTTTGGTTTATGGATTCTAGGCACTTTTGTCCTACAGTGTTGGAGCTAGAATAATGCTCCCAGTCTATGTTTGGGTATTTTCAGTCACCCAATATAATGTGGTTTGGAGGGCTTGATATATTCATGTATTCCAACATAGGCCAAGTGCAGTTCCTGGTGTTACGATGGTAGTCTGTAGCAGGCTATAAACTGGGAGGCAGTTTTAGCCACTGTTACTTGACCATGGCTAGTCCATGCTGCTTCTTGTTGTGGTACCAACATGGGGGTGTGGTTATCCTTGACAATTATTGCTAGTCACCCTCCTTTTGTAGCTTGTTCCATGTTTTGAGGCTGTACAGCACAGTATGAGGTGTAACCTGGTAGTGTTAGGGTGCTGTTGCGAGCCTTGATCCAGTTTTCTGTTACAGGACAGATATCAACATTCTCCATACTGGGGGAGTTTAGACTGCATGCATCTTGCTGTTTAGACTTCTGGCATTGTGTAGCATTACATCTAGGTTCTTATCCCTTGTGATACCTATGGAGGTGGGTTTGTGTTTTGAGCCTTACCTATTAAAGGCACGCTGTGGGTAACAACAGCCTTTGCCAGTATCAATAAGGCCAGGACTGATAGGTGCACACCACCCCTAGCAGGTGGAGCATCATGTCGTGCTCAGCATGTCATCCCAGGCTGGCACACATTGGATCCCCTTTGACTAACAGCAATACTTCAGCCAATTATTGCAATTGATCATCTCATCGTCATATTGTGGCATCATGCCTGGTGATGGTAGGATGTTAGTCAGGGTCATCAAGTTTGCATATACTACATGGTGTTACATTGCTTAACACATGGCATTCATGCCTCAGGTGGTGCTGCAGGGCTGCCTCTGTCGGATACACATAATACACTCCCTGTACATGTTTGAGAGCAGGTTATGTCATTTTAGGCAATCCTGTTATTATATGAGTGAGTCAGAGAGGGGTATCATTCCCAGGGTTCCTACTGAGCCAGTGTATGTGCTATGCGTTGCCTCTTTGCCAAGACCAGGGCATACTGGGCATGCCTTTTTCTGCCTACTGGGGCAGGCTCAGGTTGTTCCTCCTCCGAGTCACGCTCTGCCTTTGATGGCATTGGCAATGGTGGGGGGCTGTTTGGCCTGACCCTATGCTGGTCCTGCTGCAGCTGTTTTCACAAGATCATATTATGTAGCATAGCACATACCATGACAATTTGGGTACATGTAGTTGGTGAGTACTGCAAGGCTCCACCAGATGTGTCCAGACACCGGAACCATGACTTGAGCAGCCCAAACACACGCTCTATTACATTACGTGTTTGTGCGTGGGCCTCATTATGGCGTTCCTGTTCAGGTGTGTGTGCGTTTCTGATGGGTGTCATCAGCCACGGCTCCAGTGCATAACTGCATCCCCCACTAGGTGTCCATGTGGGATGTCCCCATTGGCAAATGTCTGGTACAGCTGCGTCAAATACCAGATATGGGAATCATGGTAGCTCCCAGGGCAGCCAGCACACACATTCATTATTATGCCCTGGGCATCACACATGACCTGGCAGTTGATGGAGGAGAAGCCCTTGCGGTTGATGTAGGCCCTACCCCGCTCACCGGCTGGTGCTTTGATGTGTATGTGCGTGCAGTCTATTGCACCCACTACCTCAGGGTATTCCGCTATTTGCTGGAAGAGATGCATATTGCTGGCCAATACCTCACGGGCATTGGGGAAATATACATGATCACTGACATGTGCTGACATGGCATCCAGGAACTGGTGCAGTACCCTGGAGGCTGATGCCTGTGATATCCCCATCATATCACCAGTTGTTCTCTGGAAGGTACCTGTTGCTAGTATTCTTAGGCTAACACATACCTTGGTTTCCACTGGGATGGGTTCCCCTCTGTTGGTTCTGTGTGTGAGGCATGGCCTGCATAGCTCAACAATTTGCTGCAGGAGGTCTCTGTCCACTCTATAGCGCTCCACTATCTCCAGCTCATGTAACCCATGGTAGGTGACCCTGGGCCTGTACACTCTTCTCCGTCTCCTCACTGTGGGTTGTCTGGCACCATTTGCATTGTCACCACCCTCAGCAAGTCACCTATGTCTCCTTATGACAGCTATGGCAGCCCTAGCATTTCTGCTCTGAGTTCAGCTTTTTCAGTTTTCACTTCTAATAGCTTACTCCTGTCTTGCAGTGTCTCTTGAGAGAAACATCCTGCACTGCTGTTTGCAGAGTTGTAAGTGCTTGGCTGGGCTACTATTCTGCCTGTGTAATTGCCTGCTTCTAATTGTTTTCACCTGCTAGCTCTAGCAGTATTCCCTGCTAGCTTCCTACTAATTCTGTTGCTTCCTTTTTCCTCTCTGTTTCCTCAGGGGGGAGCAACGCGCATACCAGCAGAAACACGCTCACAGTGGCTTACATGCACGCACACATGCTTACACGATTTAGAATCTTCTTATTTGGGTTAAAACGCGCGCACACCAGCGCAAACAGTCTTACAAGTCTGCCAACAGGCTCCCACATGCTCAGTCTGCCTTACACGCGTGCACACTGCCCTACTCGCACCTCATGGTGTGCACATGTGCGCATGCACACCCAGCAAGAAACTTTGGTGTAAGCAACAGTGTACACCTTCCATTTCTTGACTTTCCCATGCTTATCTTGTGGCACTCCTCTTTCCATGATATGTATCTGACATCTGTCATGTAACACTGACCTCCAATGAACTGCATTTCTTTCTGCCATTCCCCCCTGTGATGTCACCTATCTCTTACTCTGTTCCTCCCCTTTATGTAACTCTTACACTACTCAGAATGTGCTCATTTGCTATGTGACAGTGGGATTCAGTATCCTAACACTCCTTTACATCAGATTGCCTACTAATGCTTAGTTACATGTCTTAGACTCAGCTTCCCCCCTTAGCAACCACTAAACGGTGGCCATGTTGTTTTTGGTCTGATGGTCCCCGCATTGTAAATCCATATATTGCATAAAACCTACATTTGTGGGTTTATAACCTTCATTTTTATAGCGCAGCCCATTTGTGCGGGGCTGCGCTGCGAAAAAAAATATATTTATTTCTCAATTTTGCATCGGGGTACCTTGCCAATGGCCACATATTTGGCCATTGGCATGCTGCCTGACACATAAGCACCCTTTATTTGGAGCTGACATGGCTCCATTGTGTTGTTTGCAGAAACGTACTCAGTTGTCAACTGAGTACATTTCTGCAGCTAAAACGGTTCTTACACGGGCTGGTTTGGGCTTCGTGGATCGCTAATCTACCTCATTTGCATGCCTTTCAGCTGCAAGTGAGGTGATTAGCATATCCATGCCCACTCTGTGTAAGAGACGTTTTAGCTGGTCTCTTACACAGAATTTCGGGCTGTTCCTGGATCGTGAGGGCTGCATGGAGTCTTACACTACTCTTAGACTCCGTGCAAGCCTTCGTGAATCCTGCCCTATATCTTTTCTCAATCTTCCTGCCTCTTACTGTTTCCAGATTTATATTACTTAACATATTTTTCTAGATTGCTTTTGCTGGAAATCCTGTGATCCCTGCCCTTTCTAATCTTCTTAACACATACCATCCAAATACATATTTCAGATCTTAAAATAAACTTTCGCTCAAAGTAGAAAAAAACAAATCTTTCATCTGGTCAGATGCTTTACTCCTTCACTGTTTTAAAACTATGGAATGCCCTCCCACCATCAATCAGAACCACTAGCAAGCCTTCTTTCTTCAAGAAGTTGCATAGACAATACCTGTCCTCTCTCTGACTGTGCACATGTACAAATACAACACTCCCTAAAAGCTAACTCTCTCCGCAACACCACCACAACTAATTCCTTCAATACTCTTACTCTTCACAACTTTCTAGCTCTAAATTCCCACAAAACTGACCTGCTTGCACTGCCCTTGTGATTTACAAACTATTCATACCTTCTAAGTTTTGAAAATCTTGAAACATATATATTCTACTATATAAGAATCTTTATTTCAGTTAAGTATTACTGTAACTTGACTATAACTGTCTCAACTGCAAGCCTCCCATGTAGTGTATTGATTACAAAGATCTAAGTGTACGCTATAATGTCAAGCATTGTGCTCTGTATATACTCTGTATTGTTTCAATCATATTGTGTAGGTTCATAGGCGTTTACTAGGCTAATGACCACAAGGGCCTTCTTAAGGCTAGCCATGCATCCCAAATCTCTGACAAGTTCTGATACCCTTGATAAGTGTAAGCATGGGCCTAGGAGATGAACCATTTACAGGTTACCTGTGTCCATTAGAAACATAGGTGCCAAACCAGGGATGAATTTCCAGTTTCCCATCCAGTTGTCCAAGTTGTACTTGAACTGGATTAGGGAGGAATTCTGATTCACATGGATGGGGAGCCTGTTCCATAGAAGAGGTAGTCTTTGGGATAGATTGGGTAGTCTCTGGGTTTATTCTGGAGCTTTTCTCCCCAGGCCTCCACTGAAAATGGGCTCACCTCAGCCCAATGGACCTTCCTGGTAAACAAACAAACAAACAAACAAATAAATAAATATGAATGATTTAGCGTTTTTTAATTCCAGAGTAGTTGGGTTTGTCTCAGTAGAGGAGAAGGAGTCTTGGGTGATCGTTTGGAGCTGGAATAGTGTTTTGGGGAAAAAGCAAGAGTTGCATCATCAGCATACACGTCTATATCATAACATCGCAGACGCAAAATGTCGAACACTCACAAGAACGAAAATGCTGCAACTTGAATTTGGTATTGTGGGGGACTGCGTCCCCCCCCCCCGCTAAATATATATTCCAATCCGAGATCGCACTACAGTATGGAAAGGGCAAATATCCCAATCTTCACTGTACTGAGATCTCAAAAACGGACTCCCGACATTCCGGCACTTTCACTGTTGTGCCGTTTGACATTTTTATTTTTCGATAACATGATATAGATCCCTGAATACTGTATGATGATTTTTTTCTACATGGTTTTGTTTAGCCTTTGTTATAAATTAGACAAGCATTTAGCCTTATGTAACAAGTGTGTTACATGTCCTGTGTATTCAAATGAGACATTGGGGCTGGGTGTGTGTGTAAGTAATTTATTATACATACACATGTCAGAAGCTGTAACCTGCACATATACTTCATACATATGCTTACTGACTAACTTGTTACTTCTAACACACTCACATGTGCATCTCCATTCAAGTTTACATTCACAATGAATGACTACACAAAATGGCACTGATCTTGCATGTGTTCAGTAACTTAGATGCATGTGCTGTCTAGCTACAGTGGCTGACTAGGTTCAATATACACACTGATCTACATCCTCCCTCTTTAATTTTGATCAACATTGTAAATGCAAGAACAAAAGCATATTTAAGAGCTAGACATAATTTCAACATTTCAACAAAACATAACTGATTTCAAGTCCAAGTTGCTGTGTACTTAGGACTGGGATTGCAAACTCTACCCAATCTGGTTAGATAGAAATTCTGACTGGGTTTAGCAGCAGGGACAGTCTCTGGTGATTCATTCAATACTGGAACATCTGGGTTTACATCAGAGTTGTTGGAAGAAAGCACACTGTCCTTTTGAATTTGAACAGTTGATGAGTCAGTCTGGAAATTAAAGTCACTGGCACAGGCAATCTGCTGTGGCAGTGGTTCTGAGACAGGTAACACATGTCTACGATTCCTCCTGTAATGCATTCCTTTGGATTGTATGATGTAAGATCTCAGTTCCACACAAATGTCCTTCATGATTCCTATGCAATCATAACCTTTGAATGTTTGAATTCTCACAACCTCTCCTTGTAGCAGTGGTTGAAGGGATTTACTGGTCTTATCATAGTGCAACGTTTGTGACTGACATTTTCTTGAAAGTTGAGCCTTGACCCCACTCTATTATTGTTTGTTTGGTACTAACATTTGATTGCTGATTGAAAGAGTTGTTCATGTCTGTCTTGACATCAGTCTTTGAGCAGGTAAATCAAGCAAGTTGTCTCGAAGAATGTTTCTCAGATTGGGTAAGTTAGAAAACATCAGTACCATCTCTTTTGGATTTCTCCAAGTGCTTTTTACTCCAAACTGCACGTTCAGCTAAACCATTGACTTGCTGATACTTAGGATGGCTGGTAATATGAACAAAGACCCAAGACTCAACAAATTTCTTGAACTGCTGACTAGTAAACTGTGTACCATTGTCAGACATGACTTTGTGTGGACTACCATAGACAGAAAAATGTCTCTTCAATTTTGTAATGACTGCACTGGATGTCAAGTTAAGAAGTAGGTCAATTTCAAATCAATTTGAGTAGGAGTCTGCTAACACCAAGTAATGCTGACTATTCCATTCATAAATATCTGTAGCAACTGTTGACCATGGCAATTCAGGAATGCGGTATAGCTGAAGCGGTTAATTTTGTTGATGTGGTTTGGTGCTGTTGCAAATTGAACATGCTAGAGTTTCCTTCACTATATCTTCAGACATAGAAGGCCAAAATAAAATGCCTCTAACCTTCTTTTGGAAGAATCAGTACCTCGGTGATGCCATCTTTCATGATAATGAGCTCATCTCTGTAAGGAAAATACTGCTGAATATCAAGTGGTAAACTGGTTTGTTGTGTTGGCCATCCTTGACTGATAATGTTTTTCATCTGCTGGAGAACTGGGTCTGAAGCTGTGTGAATTCTTAGTTCATTATGCCTTGATGATGACAAATTTCTTGACTTCCATGACTTCAAAGCCTGCTGCTTCATTTTTCATGCTACTCTGTCATTTGTCAAGGTGAACCTGACAAAGGATCAGCAAGGTACAAGTGTTTGCCCTTTTTGTAAACAATATTGAAATTGTACTTTAGCAATTTTAACAACATGCATTACAATTGAGCTGGGGCTGTATGCTTTGGCTTTTTCAAAATTTTCACTAGTGGTTGGTGATCAGTCTTTATTTGGATAGTCTGCCATAAATATAATCACTGAACTTCAAACATGTGAACACGTCTGCCAAATGTTCTTTCTCTATTTCTGCATAATGCATCTCTGAGTTAAAGTTCTTGATGCATAAGCAACTAGTATGCCTTCTTGAAGATGTGCTGTGCCAAGGCCTTACCTTGAAGCACCACAAGAAAGAGTTACAGGTTTGTGAACATCATAAACATCTCATTGTGGGTGGACTGGCAATTTTCTTCTTCAGAATATCAAATACTCTTTGGTGTTGTTCCAACCAGAACCAGTTTACATTTTTGTGTGTCAGCTGGGGCAGAAATCTCACTGAAGTGTAGGATGAACTTTCCTAAATAGTTGACCATACCTAGAAAATGTTGTAAAGAATGTTCTACATAAGTAACGTCTTTCAATTTAAATTTACATTTCTGAGGATTCTGTTTGAGATTTACTTCATGTCCATGGTCTAGAACTTTCCTGAGATTTTTATCATGTTCATCTTTACCATTGCCTCCAGCAATAATGTCATCTGCTAAAATAGCACATGGATAACCAGAAAATATTTGTTTCATGGCATGTTGAAATACCTCACTGGCAGAATTAATTCCAAATTACATTCTTAAAAATCTGTATCTATGAAATGGTGTGATAAATGTGGTTAACAAGGACGATTTATGATCCAGCAAAATTTCCCAAAATTTGCTTTTTACATCTAAGACTGAAAAAACAGTGAAATTTGGCATGAGAGCAGCTACGTCTTCTACTATATGCATTGGATGATGAGGACGCTTAAGTGCTTTGTTTATGTCTCTTGGATCAATACATATTCAAATATCATCTGAGGTTTTCTAATGAACTATGACCATGGAGGATACCCATTCATTTGGTTCTTCTACTGGAGTAAGGACACCTAAATTCACCATTTTGTTGAATTCTACTTTTACTTTACTGTACATTGCTACTGGAATCTTCCATGCTTGTCTGACAACTGGACTTTCTTTATGGTTTAACTTCATGGAATATGTGACCGGAAGTTTACCAAGCTTGTCTTTGAAAATATCAGCATATTCAATAAAAATATTCTGTGTAAAACTATCATTGTTATTCAGACTTATATGGTGAACCTTTTTATTAAGTGAAATCAGTCCCATTCATAGACGGCCTTTGAGGCCTAATAGTGATTGCATGTGTGTTTCAACTATGTAAAACTGCAAGTGATCGCTGTTTCCAGCAGAATGGCATGAAAGAACTACTGCACCATCAGTTTGAAATTTCTTCATCACCATAAGCAACTAGTTATGCACAATTTGCTGAATCAAGTTTCTCATCAGCTTTTACTTTAGCAAACAACTGCACTGATATAACATTGCATTTAGATCCAGTGTCTACTTTAAGCTCTGCAGGTTTCCCATTAATATGTACAGTACAAAATACTTCACTCTGCTGACAATTGATAGTCTACTGTATTAACTGTTTTATCAATCACAGAGACGCCATTAACATAGAAAGTTTGCTCCCAGCTCCCAGAGTTTGCTACAGTCTCTATCTGATCTACTTGCTTCTTTGGATACTTTCTTTTGATTTAAGTTTGAGACACTTTAGACTTGCAAAGCCTTTTGAAATTATTCTACTTTTTACAGTTGTGACATTGCTGACTAAAAGCTAAACACTTTTCTCATTTAGGTTCATGACTGCCTCCACAATTGTGATAGTTAACAATGAGGTTGGGTGTGGCACTGCCTCTGGGTTTATATTTCTTTTTCATCTTAACTTTCTGCTGCACACTATCAACATTTGCACTAGCACATACTGCAAATATGCTTTTCCCATTCATAAGCATACATGCTTTTCTGTAATCTTATATATTTGACATATCTCAATGGTTTTGCTCAATGTTAATTCACAATCTCAAAGCAAAATCTTTCTCACTGCATCATTATTAACACCACATATAAGAAAGTCTTTTATCAACTCCTCTCGTAGTTCACCAAATCTGCATGTTTTTGCTTTATTTTTATTTATTTATTTATTATTTATTTATTTAACATTTGTTGACCGGGCTAGTCTATCTGGATATAAGTCCATTTTCAGTAGAGGCCCGGGGAGAAAAGCTCCAAAAAATGACAAACTATTTGATACAAATAAAAGTTAGAGGGCACTTGTGATCATGAACAAAATCCAAAATTGTTTGGTTATGTTAACAATAAGAGATAAAATAATTAGAATACAACAACAGTTAAATTCACAATAAAAAATCTCATCCCATTAAATCCACAACAATAAGTTTTTTTTTTTTTTGTTAATACAAGGAGTAGAGAGGGGATTAGTGATGGTACAATGAGACAGAAAGAAAAAAGGGGAGGAGGAAATACAGAGAGGTTTGCTAAGAATAATGTAGGAAGGAGAGGTAATGAAGCTGGGAGAAGTAGTTCAAATTTGCAGGTTATGTGGCTTATAGAATCAGAATAGCACAATGTGAAATAATTTAGGAAGAGTAATCTAGTAATATGCAGGAAGGGCGATTGTTAGTCAGGGTTGCTGCATGGACAGGGCCAGTGGTTTGTGAGATAAAGTTTTAGCTTCTTTTTGAAAAGTGAGGAAGAGGAGATAGTAGTGAGGTCTGTTGGGAGTTGGTTCCAGCATTTCCCTACTACATAGGAGAAAAGTGAGTCTCCTGCTTTATTACTGAATTTATGTGTGGATACTAAAAGTTTGTGAGATGAGCGCAGGTTAGAAAGATTTTTATAGGGACTGATAAGTTTGGTAAGGATTGGTGTTTTTTCAGGAAAGTAAAGGATTTTTTGTGTTATAATAAGCTGCTGAGATAAGAGTTGATTGTGCAATTCAAGCCAACCAAGTTGTTTTAGGCTAAAGCAGTGGTGAGTTCTAAAAGGGGAGCTGGTAGCAAAGCGGGCTATACTATTATAGGCGGTAGATAATTTATTCAGGTTGGTTTTGGATAGGTTAGTATATAAAGGTGATGCATACAAGAGAGTAGAGATGAGGTGGATGTGGGCAATGGTAGTTCTGGCTATAGGAGTAAGGAAAGGCTTAATTTTGTAGAGGGAGCTAATTTTTTGTTAATGGATTTAATAGTGGAATTAATATGAGAGTCATAGTTTAGGTTATGGTCGATAGTAACCCCTAAAAGTTTGATTGTTGTGTCAGGAGATATGACTGTGCCATTTTTAGATATGATAGAGAAATGGAGTGTGTTAGCTTTATGTGTGGGAGTGAATAGCAGTAGTTTAGTCTTATTTGGGTTAAGGAGGAGATAACGCTGTAAGAACCAGTTTTCTACAAGCTGAAAGACATTTTGGGTGAGGGATTGAAGTATGGTAGGGTTAGTGGCTGAGGAGATCAAGGTGGAGTCGTCAGCATATTGAATGGTTACTGCTTGGGGGATACTAGAGGCAAGATCATTAATAAATTTGGAGAATAATAGAGGACCTAAGATAGATCCTTGGGGGATGCCAAGGGAGACAGGAAGAGGGGATGATAGAGTGTTTTCCCAGAGGACTGCCTGCTTTCGATTATGTAGGTATGACTTGAACCACTGTAGTGCCAGAGTATCAAGTGAGAGAGATTTTAAAAGATTCAAGAGAATTTGATGATTAACCATGTTGAATGCTTTAGAAAGATTTATAAAGATAGCAGATGAGAAGATGTTATTATTGCGGTTTTTATTTATGTGATCAGTAAAGGAAAAAAGAGCAGTTGTAGTGCTATGGAGGGATGAAATCCATGCTGAGAGAGGGCTAGTAGACCATTAAGAAGGAGGTGATCGAGCAATACATTTTTCCATGATTTTAGCTAAAGGAGAAAGAAAGGCAATAGGACGGTAGTTTGAAAGTTCTGTTGAGTTTCCATCTTTATGAAGGGGAATAATATGAGAGATCTTCCAGATGGAAGGGATAGTGCCTTCTTTGATAGTTCTATTTATAAGGATAGAGATAGAGTAGGCAATAGCTTTAGCTGCAATTTGAAGATATTGAGCAGGTAATAAGTCAGCAGAGGGAGTAAAGGGTTTGAGTTTTGAAAGGAGGGCACTGATGAGGGATGTAGATACAGGTTGTAATTGAAAAGTGGGTGGGGAGGGAAAAAAGGAGGGTGGTGACAATGTAAGAGTGGGAGGTAAGGAGTTTGCAAGTGACTGGATAGCTTCAGTAAATAAATTGTTAAAGGAGTCAGCAATCTGTTTAGGATTATTTTTGGCAATACTAGCAGGGGTTGGTGTCTTAGATGTGCCTGGGTGAAGTAAAGCATTAACCCCTGTCCAGAATTTCTTTGGGTTCTGGTGGTTATTTTGCTGGAGGTGAAAGAAAAAGGTTTTTTTTGTCAAGACGTACAGATGATTTATTGGAATTTCTTAGGTGTTTAAAATTAGTGTGATCAGCTGGATCTTTGGTGGCTCACCATTTAGACCAGGGTTTGTTTCTAAGCAACATTTTGTGTTTGGTTTCTTTTGTGAGCCATGGGGCAGTTTTAGTCCTAATTCTAATGGTACAGGTAGGGGCATGGAGGTTAAGAATTTCGAGGAACTTAGAATTGAAGTAGGCTACTGCTTCATCAAGCTGAAGGTATTTTAGGGGTGACCAGTTACAAAGTCTATTTACATTATTTCCTAAGTCGGTAACATATGTTGC
Organism: Protopterus annectens; assembly: GCF_019279795.1. NCBI lineage: Eukaryota > Metazoa > Chordata > Ceratodontiformes > Protopteridae > Protopterus > Protopterus annectens. Next base: position 1,354,977,957 of record NC_056733.1, on the reverse strand, counting down.
AATAGTTTCACCAGGCTTTTGATTTCTTGTGTAAAATGTGTGCCTTTCCATTGCAATATTCATTTGAGGGTTACATATTTCTCTAAATTTACATTTTAAGCACTCTGAGTCTTCCCGTGTTTCAGCCTGTATCACAATGTGGCAGTTCTCCCCCTCCCCTGCCTATATGGCAGGTGCATACACAAATGAATGTTCCTGGTCCATGGCCTCTGAGCCAGCTGCATTAAGAAGTATAAATGCTCTTCTATGTGCGTCTTTATCAGAAAATGCAGGCTGTATAAAAATATCATATTCTTGCTTAAACACTTGACAATTCTCAGCAATATTATTATCAAACTCCAGCGGTTCAGGTCTGTGAAATCCATCTGCCATAACAACAAATTTCTTTTTAACATAAGTATAGGCCTGGTACCTGTAATTTTGCTCAAGTGCACAACAACCACTCTGAAAATACTTTACTTTTTAACACTGTAAATACCTTGAATACTTTGACCACTTTGAAAAGTCTTATTTACTGCAAATAAGTTGGACATTGCAAACAAATTTGGACATTTTAGCCTTTTCGAACATTTTGAACACTTTGGAGACTATTTCAAACACTTTAAATGTTATGCTGCTATCTTGGACATTTCAAACATCTTGGCAATTATTTTGAACACGGTGAATGCAATGTCTAATGTTTGGCAACTGAAAATCATTTGAAATTAATTTAAGTAACTTTGAATAACCGATGACCTGTTTTGAGTTTGGTCCTGGATATTGCTCCACTCCTAACTGCGTGCCACATGGTTTGCAAGCTGCTTCAACTTAAGATCCCATTCTGACATCATGTTGCATATCTCATGTATCCAAATGACACACTGAGACTGGCTATGCATTCAAGTCATTTATTATTTATTTATTTTACATTTGTTAATCGGGAAAGTCTGACTGGACACATGTCCCTTTTTAGCGAAGGCCTAGGGAGAAAAGCTCCTGTTCCAAAGACTTACAAAAGCTTAATACATATATAAAAAGCTTTATACATATACCAAACTTTACAAATATTCAACAAAAGCTTATCCAGGCTTACAATATCATGCAAAAGACTTATAAACTTTACAGAAAGGAACTTGTAATTTCCAAATATGAAACAGTGCAAAAAAAGGCATACAGATGAAATTAACATTTCCAGGAAGAATAATATATTAGAAAACTTGGTAATGTAGACACTACCCATCCAACAATAGCAAGCACATAGATAAATCATCATGCATCAGTAAGAGAGACTTATGAGAATAGAGTCAGGAGATATGCATTGGTTGGATTAGAGGGGACAGCAAGGATTAGCTGGATAGATAGAGTTATACCTTGTAGGTCTATCCAGGACAGTTACAGGAACAAAGCCAGGCGTCTTTCAAGTGTGATTTTAGGTGTTTCTAAACTGTGTGATAGAGCAGCAGGAAGTAATGTGTATAGGTAGTTTGTTCCATATTTTTGGGATGTAGTTAGCAAAGAGTGATTCCCCTACTATATTATTTGCTTTGGTGGTGACTAGCAGGAATTTGTTGTTCGATCAAAGACGTCTAAAAGTGGAATAGGGTAGCAATAGTTTTTGGAGGGCAGGCATTTTGTCTGGTTGATGTGGTATTTTGAAGGCAAAGGTTAAATGATTAAAGTGTAGCAGTTGAGGTAGTTCTAGCCATTCTAGCTGTTTTAGAGCAGAGCAGTGATGTGTCCTGTAAGAGACACCTGTGGAAAACTTTGCAATTTTATTGTAACAAGATTCAAGTTTGGTTAGTTCAGTTTTGCAGAGGTTGGTTAGGATAGGGGAGGCATATAGGAGGAATGATAAGAGATGTGTAGGAATGATGGCAGCTTTTGTTTGTGTTTTTAGGAATTGTTTCTTTCTGTATAGGAGTCCTAGTTTACTGTGAACCCTCTTAATGGTTTGTGCTAAATGCATATTATACATATACACCTCAGAAGCTGTAATTTGTACATATACTTTGTACTTCATGTGTTTACTGACTAACTTGTTACTTTTTATGCACTCACATGTGGATCTCCATTCAAGCTTACATTCACACTGAATGACTATACAAAATGGCACTGATCTTGCATGTGCTCAGTAACTTATATGTACAAGCTGTCTAGCTACAGTGGCTGATTAGGTTCAATATACACTACATATACAAAGTGTTTTTCATCTTTTCCATATTACCAGTTCATTAGCTGGATGGGGTTAATGGGGTGGATGCCCCTGGCGTATGCTCATAGGAGGTACAAAATGGCATGGGAGAAGTTTTTTTTTTTTTAGTTCTTTTTGGAACCTCACAGTTGACTGTCAGCTGTTCCCAGTTCCCCTTTATTGCTATAGGATGACTAAACATTCCCTTTTTCCCTGGATTTGCTCTGACAGATCTTCAATGCTAAAAAGGAACTCAAGGCATTCCAGGGCACTATTATATTGTTGCCTGAGGAGTGCTTTTCACCTATTGTGCACCTCCTGCCCATGTCCAATAAACCCCAGAGGTTGGGTGTGCACATGCCCAGTAGACAACAAAGGTCGGTGTGCTATGGGCATTGGCACTCATGTATCCCTCAGTTCCTTAAGGGGCATTCATCAGCAGGATTCCTCACTCACCCTCATGTAGCACTGTGTGGTAGTTTCCCTGGTCTCTTCTAGGAAAATCAAACCTAGTGAGAACTGAGAATGCATCTGGCATGCATGCCTCCCATCCTCCCTGCTGTGTTGTCACATGTCCAAACTGCTACTGAAACTTGTGTCACCTCAGAAGTATGTCAGGACATTTTTTCTGTGTACTACCAATACAAACTCAGTACCATAAAAAGTTTTTTTTTAGCATGTTTTTTTCCTCAATGCCCTGAGTCCATCAATGAATGCACCAGCCACTCCAGTTCTACCCCTGAATTATGCTTAAATGTACAAATGGTCCCTATGTGGAACCTAGCAGTGTTCTGGGGGGTGGTGCTGCAGTTATTACATTTAAGGACAACCTCTGGTTTCCCCTCCCTTCCAGTGGTACAATTACATCATGGTGGGGTCAAGCAATAGGAACGCGTGACATTCATCTCCATCTCCACAGAATGCTCAGCCATGTTTCTACTCTAATCCCATCTTATAGACTATGCTCTCCCCTAGGGCAATCCCCAGATGCCATCAGGGATGTCATAGGGTATACCCACACAACTGTCCACCCCCTCAGGGTGGTCTTACCCGCATTCTTTCCTACCACTCCATCAGTTATATTAGCCACAAAGTGAACTCAGATCAGATGGGCTGAAGTCAGGGCTTTGTCCCTGTATACCACTGGAGGTGGATAGCATATCATCAGAAGAGTTACTGAACAGTCCCCGCAACTCTGTGGTCCAATTGCTTTCATTGGTTGGTTGGACACAAGTGCTGCATTTAGTAATCATTTAAGTAGCTGTTTAGATCACAGTGACTTACATGATTTGCTTTTAGTGTGAGCATTAGTAACTTGTTCAGGCAGATATTGTTCATCCTCATCTTCAGAGGTGTCACTTTGGAGATTGCACTGTTGGTTTATTTACATGGTGAAATGAAAAGTACTTTCTTATAACAAAACATAAAAAGCTAACAAAAACAAATACATGCCCATTCACAACAGCCTTCTCAGAGTTCAGGTCAGTTTCATTAATCTTTCATAAGTGTTTTTTCAAAGAAAAACATTTCTTTACAATCACCAATATTTTCAGCAAGCTTTATAATACATCTAGAGGTAATTTCTAGTGTTGTTTCTCTTTCTCAACTGCTCTTTTGTCTGTCCAAACTTCAGTGACACCTTCAAACTTCAGATTTCAAGAAGACCTTGAAAACTGGTTTCTTTCTTCACATTTAACCCTCTGAAGCCTCTTTCAGCACAGGATGCAGTACCTATTTTAACTTACTACTTACCCTTCAATTAAGCCTTAACATTGTTCAGGTCAGTCGGGACAAATAATGGTAACTAATTTAGGACTAAATTTACAAAATAAAAGGCTTGGCTTGTTTCTTAGTAGCTGGTGAGGACTACTCAAGTACTGTTTGTTTTCTTAGTTCATGGATTCACTATCCCTTGGCTTTTTATATAATCTAAACAGTAAACTTCTGGCATCTCTATCTTACACACTGATGAGATAATAATTAAACCAGTTTGACAAAAGAAATCTAACATGGCTTGAACTTTAGAGAGAGCACTTTCCATTTCTTTCAGATATATTATTACATCATTCAGGAAAGCTGCTGCATTTCTGATATGGGTTCTAAAAATGTTGTCCATCCGTCCCTGGAATTTTAAAAGTGCACAATGGTGACCAAAAGGTGGATTATCTATAGTGAAACATTTAATTTTGTATAGAAAGCACCATTTCTATAGCTTCTGGGGGTAGTATAAATTGCCAATAGGCTTTGGTTAGGTCATAAATGAAGAAACATTGCAGTTTTTCCACAAACAGCGCATGATATATACATATATATATATGGGTATACTTCACATAATCGAATTACTGACATCTCGAATTTCGTATGGTCGAGACCATATGATCGAGATTTCAGTAAATCGAATATGTGTAGTGTTGAAAAATAAGTTTACTTACCTTAATACATTGCGTACACACAGAGGCAAGGATTCTTGTACGCTCTGTGTGTACGTAATGTTTTTTTTTTTTGTGTGGTGTTGACAGGAAATGAGAAATCTCCCGTTTTGCGCTTCCACATACATCGCAAGACGGGAGATTTCCCATTTCCCCACCGTAGCGCGATCTTAGAGTTGGTATATTTAAGTAGGGGGGGTGTGGGGGGTGCAGAGGGGGCAAAGCCCCCTGCAAAAGCGAAGTTTGTCTTTTTTTTTTGGTTTCATTTCAGAAGTTCGAGTTTACAAAACTCGATGTTTTGGTTTCGGTTATTTGAAGTTCAATATTTTGTAAATTCGAGCTTCTGAAGTGAATCCATATATATATATATATATATATATATATATATATATATATATATATATAAATGTTAGATATGCTATTTCATTTTCTAGAGTCTTTCTAAACTTTATACATTAGTCAGGCATCTTGAAGCCCTATGCCCTATGCAATAGGACTAATGTAGTCACTTTGGGATTCTTCTATGACCCTGAGTTTGAACATCTTTTATGCCATTCCTTTAACCACTTGGGATTGAGATTCTGGTATTCAGTAAGGTTTTATATTTACTTTTTCACCAGGCATGGTGTCTAGTCTGTGTTGGATTAAAATGGTTCTATCTGACAACACTGAACATTTGTCTTTATGCCTATGTACAAATTATTTTACTGCTATTTTCTGAGACATCTACTTTGACTTCAGGATATGCCGTAGAAGACTTTCTTCTTCTGTAAATACACTTAAAACCTAAAAACTTTAGTTTGTCTCCAATATTTTAGTATATTTATGTGGTGTAACTTCTGTTTTCTATTTCCCAGTTGTCTCACACTATAATTAACTTCACTTCACTTTCTTCTACAGTTTCATAATCTTCGTGCCACTTTGTAAGGAACATGATTTTAGAGGTGGGTACTAATAAATGTGCTGTATCCCCTGGTTTGTGTGTCTCATGTTCTCTCTCTCTCACTCTCTCACGCTCTCTCTATCTCTCTTTCTCCATCTGTTTTCTTCTTACTGTACTCATTACAGTTTTTACCAGTCCTTCATGTCTTCAAAACTCCCTGTCACACTATCCAAGGCAATATTCTCCTCATCCTGTTTCCTTTGCTATGTGAAATCCTTGGAATCATAGGATCATAGAATGTAACTAGGCTATTGGCCTTAAGGCCTCTACAAGCCTAGTCATGTTATGCTCTTTTTCTGTTATGGACCAAGAGAGATATAGTCTATACTTACATGCAAATCTAAGGTCAACACTAGCTGCCCTGTCTAAGAGGGACATAGGTGAAACCTCCGGTGTGAATTTATGGTTTCCCATCCAGTTGTCCAGGTTACTCTTAAATAGCGTCATTGAGGAGCTCTGTTTTACATGAACTGGGAGTTTGTTCCAAAGGAGTGGCAACCTCTGGGAGACCTATCTGTCTCTCCAGCATGTCCTGTTAATATCGCAGGCTAGGTTAAGATCCCTAGAGGGAGTGACTCTTGTCCAGTTGGATTTGCGGATGTGAAATGGCTTCATCAAAGCAGGGTCTGCGACTACTCTGTAGACCAGACACAAGTCACCTCTAAGCAGTTTGTGCGATACTTAGTAAATGGATAAGGCTTTCAGTCTGTCGATGTAGGTCATGTGTTGTAGGCCCTGAATTTTCTTGGTGAGAAACCTCTGAGATATCTCCAGTTGCTTCATATGTCTGGTGAGGTACATACAGAAGGGAGCATTGTAGTCTATTATTGGTCTGATGAGAGCCCAGTACAGGGGAGTTATCCTTAGCTTTGGATGCTATACCCTTGCTTATGAGGTGTGCAATGTAGAAGGCCTTCCTTACTACTGTAGACATATGATGACCAAAATTAAGGCTGCTATCAACTTGTGTTCAAAAATATCTTGCCACAGGATTTGAACTTTAGATCAGCAATGTTTATTTTGAAATAAACATTGCTGGTCTAATTTACTCGATTAATTGGGGACTTTCTGTGTGTTTTTCAGGTATTATTAATGTTGTAATTAGCAGGAGATTCTCCTTTTCTGAAGGGGATGATGATGCATTTTTTTTGCACGTAGTTTAAGCCCGTGGCTTTGACACCAACAATCTGTCTGTGTAAACACATTTTTGTAGTATGTTGACATCTTTGGAGGACTCGATGATTGCATCCAGTTTGTGCTCATCAGCAAACCTGGTAAGCTATAGGCCATCTATTTTCACCTGGACTGCTGAAAAATAGATACAAAATAGTAGGCAGCCTAGCACAGATCCCTGTGGAACACCACTGGTAGCAGGTCTGCTAGTATAGTTGGAATCCCTAATCTTGACTGTATCTGTTCTGTTTGTGAAAAACTTTGCTACCCATCTAGTGATGTAAGGGTTGATCCTTAGCTAGGTGACTTTCTCACTGATGCCTGAGTTTGGGATTGTGTCAAAGGTCTTGTCTAGGTCAAGATAGGTAGTGTGAACTGTTTTGCATTTATCCAGAGCCTTGGTGACATTCTCAAAGAAGTCCAACAGGTTTAGCAGGCAATATTTGCCCTTAACTAAGCCAAACTGAGTTGGTTCAAGAGTTTGAATGTCACCTATATACTTGTTGATAAGATCCATAACGATTGTCTCCATGACCCTGTAAATAAGGCTTGTTAGGCTTATGGGTCTATAGTTCCTGGGGTTGGTTGATGGGACCATCTTTATGCAATTGGATTACAGTTGCTGTTTTCCACTCATCTGGGGCAAAGCCAATGCTTAGACCGAGATTAAAGAGCATGCTCAGTGGTTCCACTAACTCCTGTTTTAGACCATTTAATAAGCAGCCTGGGATATTGTCCAGTCCCATAGAGGCTGTGTTTTTGGCCTTAGAGAGTGCAGCTATGACCTGATGTCTGGAGATACCAGGCAGAGAACTGGTGACCGATATGTTATGGGGTATGATTGATGGTGAGGTGACGGGGGGGGGTGATTTTTTCCAGACCTATCCACTAGTAGGTTGGCAATGTTCTCAGGTTCAGTATAAGTGGTACCATCCACAGCTAGTTCAGCACAATGCTGAGCTTTCCAGTTTAGATTTCAGACATAGATAAATAATGCTTTGTGATTTACCTTAGCTAGGGATGCTAATTTAGTTGGGACTGTTCTCTCTCTTACTTTTTGACATCAATTTCTTTATCTTATTGTATAACCTATTTATACTGGATCTCCACCAGGGTGGCTTATTTTCTCGTGAAGATCATGATTTGATCTGTTCTGGTACAGCTGAGTCTATATATTTATATAGGTGTTTATACAGGACATTTGTGTACGGGGGTCATTGCTGTTAGTGTTGTCAGGGAGTCTGAAACTATTGATGCCATCACTCAATAGGCTATATTTTGCTTTGGATAAATTTTATAGCCTTTTTGCTCCAGAGGGTGAGTCAGGTACGATTGTTACTTCAAACAAGACTGATTTATGATCAGACTTTAACAGGGAGGGCCCCACACATGGGTTGTTGCAGTGATTCCCCCATGTTGGTAAGCACTATGTCAAGGATGCTAGAGCTCCTTGTGGGGGTGCTGACTATCTGCTTCAGAGACTTTGTGTTAACAAAGTCCAGGAACCTTTGGGTGAGCATGTTTGTGCACATATATTTTACCGAATCGATGGAAGGGCAGTTAAAGTCACCCATGACGAGGGTATTTGGCTGTACTGAGAATGAGTCAAGTATGCCCAGGTAGGCTGTCTGCTTTTCATGATTCAAGGATGGAGATCTATAACTAACAATGATGTGGGGGGGGGGGGTCTTTCCTACACTTAGTTGGGCTTGAAGTAACTCTAAGGAGTCATACTGTTGAACCAGTCTAGAGGTGTATACCCCTTTAATAAAGATGGATACTCCTCCACTCATACTCATAGGCTCTCGCCCTTGTTTTTTTCACATCTGTTGTGTGGTCTGAATGTGTTGAAGGCATTGTAGTCCTTCAGGGCCGGGATACTTTGTGAAGTCTCGGACCATGTCTCTGTGACTGCGCAATCATCAGCATCTTCCAGGGTGAGAAGAACTTCCGGTAAGTATAGATTCTGATTTAGACTCCTGGCACTCAGTTTGTTTCTGGAGGATATTTTTACATCTGGAATTTTGCTCTTATGATGTTTCAATCTAAAGCCTAGAAGAGACATGTGAAGAACATCTCTTTCAAAGCAGGGTAGCCTGTCAACCATATCATCCCAGACTGTCAGATACTGGATCCCCTGGATTGACACCAGAAGCTAAGCCATTGTTGAAGTCAATTATTTTTTGTTTGTATTGTGGCATCATCTTGGGTGATGGAAGAATGCTGCTTAGGGCTAGGGACATGCCTGCCTGGGAGACATAATTTGAGAGCTTCATCATGTCTATCTTCATATAGTCCAGTGAGGTATGTCTCATTCACTCCAACATGGACTATGACTGAGTCATAACAGCACTTGTTGAGAGATTTGAGTGCATACATGATTTGTGACCTTCTCCTTGTCCAGTCTAGTGAGGAGGACATGTGTGTGTCTCACTATGGAGTCACCTATGACCAAGACATTTGATTTAGATATGTTTTGCCTTAGGGGCTTATTGGGTGAAACACTGATGCATGTGAAATTATGTGTAGTGGATGCTGCTGGGACGTATTGTGTGCAGAAGATTTGTGCTTGTGAGTTCACTGCTCTTTTGGTGTATTTCTAGTGAGTACCTCTGCATATGTGTGTTTATGTGTTGTGTGCTTCATATGTGTGGGAGGTGGAGTGTGGGTGCTGACAATCTGCTTCATATTTGATTTGTTGTTATGTGTGTGAGAGAGAGAGAGAGAGAGAGAGACAGCACTGATTCCATATTCATAGTACAGATACATCTCTCACATATTGCATTTGCATGTTTGATCTAATATAGACCTGGTTCCTGTCAACCTGTGTGCCGAGGTCTCTCACCACTGAGTGCATGCTTAGGGTGCTTCTATTGATGTTGTAGTTAGCAAGAACATTGCTCTTACTGAAATGGATGAAAATACATTTTTTTGCATTGAGTTTAAGGCCATAAGTTTGGTGGCAATCATTTGTTTGTGTAAGACCCTCTTGTAGCATGTTGACCTCATTTGAGGATTCTATGACTGCTCCCAGTTTGCAGTTGTCAGCAAACTTTATCAGCCACAGACCTTTAGTTTTTGCTTGTAGCTCAGACAAATAGATTCTGAACAGTAGACATTCCAGGACTGATCCCTGTGGAACACCACTGGTTACAGGTCTGCTGTTGAAGGTGTATTCCCCTATTTTAACTGTATAGGTTCTAAGGTTGATGATACCTAGCTGTGAGTTGCCATGCTTGCTGAGGTGGGAGTGTCAAAAAAGCCTTGGCAAAGTCCAAGTATGCACAGTTTTTCTCTCAACCAAGGTTCTGATGACTGTCTTGAAGTCCACCATGGCTGACAGGCATGATGATATCTTTGTTAAGTTCCATGATGATTCACTCCATGGCCTTGCAGATAAGGTTAGTCAGGATAATAGGTCTATAGTTCCCAGGGTCAGTGGAAGCACCACCATTATGCAAGGGGATAATGGTGGCCATTTTCCATTCAGCTGGGTCCCATAGATGCTGTGGGCCCAGAGATAGTCTCTCTAAAGATAGGTCTAAAGACAAGGTGGAGAAGGTCATGGGGTATTTGTTGGTGGGTGGAGAGGAGGGTGAAGTTTTTCACAGAACCCGTTGGCTATGGAGATTAGGCAAGACATTGTCTCAAGATTACAAAAGGTGGGGAAACAGGAAGGGGAGGAATGTCATGGGGTATTTGTGGTGGGGACAGAGGAGTGAAGTTTTCACAGAACCCGTTGGCTATGTCCACAGGCTCAGTGTATGTGGTATCATTAACTACCAGTTATGGTTGTCCTTAGTTGAGGATGCTAATTTTGGATTTGTAGTTAGCTGTGGATAATAGTTTTCACTCTTACTCACAAACACTGGCTAATGTACAATGTATGTACTGTACCTGTGCACTATATATGTATTCTACCTATGTTCCAAATTTCAGCTGTACACCATACATCTATTAATTACCTTTATTTTTAAATTAATATTTTCTTGTTTGTTCTTTCCACCGTAACTGTTGATGTGCTGCATACCACTGTAAAAAACATATCTATTGTAATTTGTGTGTATACTGATCAGGTCTAAATATCTAAATGCATCTGTAATTTTTCTATGTGGAGCTTTTCTCCCCAGGCCTCTGCTGAAAAGAGGCATTTTCAGCAAAGTCAGACACCCCTGGTTAACAAATGTAAAATAAATAATAATACATTTTTTAAGCTGAGGAGGGAGTGTTTCTTGTTTAGGGCATGTTCCCTCTGACTTTTAGACAGCAATGTATTCCTTTTATTGTAAAGACTGTTAATGGCAGTTTTCCACTAGGCATGTTTTCTCTTCCTTGAAGAGTTTATTTTGGCCCTATCAGGTATGGCCACATCAATGCAATTATACAGGTGTTTGTAAAAAGCATTGGTGCCAGACTCGGCATAGTTGCCAGTTCCATCTGAGGGGGAGGTGCAGTGAAACTATTTATACCATGCCTTAGAAGGATATAATCTGCTTTGGAGAAGATTTTTAGTTGCTGCTGGGGGGGGGCTCTGGTGTGATAGTTACTTCAAATGACACTGATCTGAGGTCAGATCTGACAAGGGAAGACCTCACAGTGGGGGTGCTACAGTGATCTCCCATATTGGTAAGCACCAGATAAAAGATGTTGTCACCCCTAGTTGGGGTGTTCACTAGCTGGTCCAGAGTGTTGAAGTTAATGAACTTGAGGAATCTTAGGGCAAGCGAGTTTGAGCACGACTAATTTACCTAGTCAATGGATGGGTAATTAAAATCACCCAGACCTATGGTGTTCGGATGTATCTTGATTGATTCCATTAGATTCAAGTAGGCAGAGTGGGTGTCGTGATTCATGAAGGGGGTTTGTTGCTGGCAATGACTTGAATAGGTGTCCTACCAACAGTTATTTGCACATGAAGTGTCTCTAGGGAATCATATTGTTTAAACAATCTGGAGGTGTATTTATCTTTAATAAATATTGATACACCACCCCCTTTAGTTTTCATGCCTTCCATTTGTGGTCTGAACGTGTGGTAGACTGTTTAACATGAGCCAGGTCTCCATGACTATAAAGTGTCAGCATCTTCCAAGGTGAGCACTTCTTCTAGTGAGTGCAGTTTCATGCTAAGACTCCTAGCATTTAGCAGCATAATCTTGAGGTTGTTTTTTGATGATATTTTTACGTCAGGAATTTTGTCCTTGTGACAGTGCCTAAAAAAGGCACTATGGGGTGGGGGGGGCTAGAGCCTTTGCCAGTAGCCAAAATTCCAGGTGTGACAGATGAAGACCATCTCTGGCAAAGCATTCTGGTCTGTCAATCATGTCATCCCAGGCTGACAGAAACTGGATCCTCTTAGAATGGCACCAGTAACTAAGCCAATTATTGAAATCAACAATTTTCTGTTTATACTGTATTATCATCCTAGGTGAGGGCAATATGCTGCTCAAAGCTAGGGACATACCTGTCTGTGACACACAAGCAGAGAGGTCAATCATGTCTGTGTTCATGTAGTCCAGGGAGGTACATCTCAAGCTGTTCACACCAACATGCACTATCACCGAATCATAATGGTACTTGTTGAGAAACATGAGTGCCTGCGTGATCTAATGAATCCTGACATCAAAAAGACAGCTGGCTAGGTCTTTCTCCTTGTTTGGCCTGGTGAGGGGGATATCTGTGTGTCTCACTATAGAGTCTCCTATGACTAAGATGTTTGGAGTGGATGTGTGTTGCCTTATGGGCTTTGGTGAGACACTTTTGCTTGTGTCATTATGTGTATTGTGTGTTTTGGGTGTTATGGTTTGTTTAGTATGTATGTATGTGTTTTGGAGGTCTCTGGTGTCTAGGTAGATTTTTTTGTGAGTACCTCTACATATGTTGGTCTATGTGTATACTGAGTGTCATGAGTAGGGGTTGTGGTGGGTGGGCTGACAACTGACTCAGTATTTCTATCTATTGCATGAAACAGCAATATATATTTATAGAATTTATATATAATTATTCCATGCAACTTGAAATAGTCAGAATCAGGTTTTTGCCTAATTGCTATTCTCAGTTTTTAGTTATATGCTATACTACTATTCTAATGTCTATTATTATATTAGTTTATTATCTCCAGATATAGCAAACCATCACATGAAATGTAATTATTTAACTAGTGAAATGCTTTTCTCCCAAGATGAAATCAACTTCAACCTGTGCATGGTCTTTCTGCAGTTATTTATTTTACATACAGTATTCATATGAACATATTTAGTGACTTAAATAGTGACAAAAAATGCAACATTTTACACATCAAAGCACTCCCGGAGAACCAGAATCTCAGTTTCCAATGCTGTTTGTTAAGTTTTTCAGGTCATTTCAGTCTGTACATCAGTATATTGGATGTCATTTCGTAAGTGTTACCCAGACATGAGGAGTATTTTTTTTAATTCATTTGATTCTGCTAAGAGCCATGCTTCCCATGTTACAAAAAAGAATAACAGCCCACAAAGCAGTTGTTTCAAAGAAAGAAACCCCACAAGTGATACTGGGTGAATAGTCAGAAACACCACAAGTGATACTGGGTGAATAGTCAGAAACACCACAAGTGATACTGGGTGAATAGTCAGAAACACCACAAGTGATACTGGGTGAATAGTCAGAAACACCACAAGTGATACTGGGTGAATAGTCAGAAACACCACAAGTGATACTGGGTGAATAGTCAGAAACCCCACAAGTGATACTGGGTGAATAGTCAGAAACCCCACAAGTGATACTGGGTGAATAGTCAGAAACCTCACAAGTGATACTGGGTGAATAGTCAGAAACCCCACAAGTGATACTGGGTGAATAGTCAGAAACCCCACAAGTGATACTGGGTGAATAGTCAGAAACCCCACAAGTGATACTGGATGAATAGTCAGAAACCCCACAAGTGATACTGGGTGAATAGTCAGAAACACCACAAGTGATACTGGGTGAATAGTCAGAAACACCACAAGTGATACTGGGTGAATAGTCAGAAACACCACAAGTGATACTGGGTGAATAGTCAGAAACACCACAAGTGATACTGGGTGAATAGTCGGATTCTAAAGAACAACAAACTTCATTGTTCACTAGAGCTAAGCCAGAGCACCTGAATACACAGCTAGTGAATTACAGTCAGACTCGGATACAGATGTTAAGGTAGTGTCTGGGTGGGTGGGGAGATTCTGAATGTGGTACTGCATGCCACTTATAAGGGGATTTCACTGCTATTGTAGTGACCCCCTATAGAAACCTTATTCCATAGTCAATAATGTGCGAAAGTATCCCTATCTTGCTCAAGTATATATAGATGTATTCATATTGAGGAGGTAAGATAATTAATTTAAAATGCCCAAAGGAACTATGTGATGGATTGACTTCCACTACTGACTCTCCTCACTTGTGGTAATGATTCTTGGCAGGGTCAACAAAGAAAAGTCTAACATAACGATCACATTCCATAATGCAAATTATAAAAGGAAAAGATTCCTGGAAATAGTTTAGACAGGGGCATATTTTAAATAGGGTTACATGGTACCCAAGGTCACTCGATGCAAGCTGCAGTTTTTAAAACATAAGACACACACACACATATGTTTCTCTAATTTTTGAGCTTGTCAATGTGCATGACTAAGTTTTAAATCAGAAAAAAAGTAATCATGTGCTTATTTAGTAGACCAAGTTAGCTATTCAGACTAGGAAAATGAGAGAGATCCAAAGTAATTGTTTAGACTGTGGCTCTCAAATTAGTGGCATTTTTTCCTTGTTTCTCTATCAGTTTTACTGTCTCTCCATTTACTTTTTGTTTTGTTTTTTCCATCAGCTTGTCACATGAAATGTGTTTGTAGCTGCAACAGGAGCAGCCTTAGGTCAACTGGTGCCCTAGGCAAAAGGGCTCCATGGCGCCCCCAACCACAGTACTCAGTGCCCCAATCCTGGTCTACCTGCACCAAATGAATACTGGAAAAGTGCCCATGCTAGACTGGCACCCTAGGTGGCTGCCTAGTTGGTCTATGCCTAAGGCCAGCTATGAGCTGCAGTCATGGCTTTGCAGATGCTACTTAGAGATTCTTGACATCAAGTAATTCTGTTTAAAACAAAGTTAGTTATCTTTCTAAAATTGGGAAAAGGGGTTTGTGTCTTACAGTGTCAGAAGAATAAGCCAAAAAAAAAAGCATACAGAAAGTTTCTTTAAAAAGGTACTTTTATTAAGATAAAAGTCCGGCAGACTTCACCAGTTATAAAATAAAAATAGTGGCATGTAGGAAATAAAAATATTGCAATTCAATAACTGCTGATCATGTAGCAGTAATTAAAAGTTGTTATCTCAAGCAGGGATAATAGTCCTAACTTCTCCATTTACAACAGAGCTCAGTTAACTGTCTTCGGTAAAGCTAAGCCAGAAAAGTTGACTAAAGACTTTATTACCAGGTCTTGCAAAAGCGATCATCAAAAGTTGAAAAAAAAAAAAAAAGCAACTCAAAGCAACTGTGTCTTTGCCAACTTTCTTATTAATTGTTAACAGTCTTCACAGTTGATCAAACTGTCTTGACAATACAGAAGTCAGTATTAGCTTTAATAGAAGAATCCCATGGAAACCATGTGTGTGTGTGTGTGTGTGTGTGTGTGTGTGTGTGTGTGTGTGTGTGTGTGTGTATGTATATATATATATATATATATATATATATATATATATATATATATATATATATATATATATATATATATATATATATATATAGATATACAGATGTATATGTATATATATATATATATATATATATATATATATATATATATATATATATATACATATATATATATATATATATATATGTATATAAATATATGTATGTGTATAGATATATATATAATATATATATATATATATATATATATATATATATATATATATATAAAATCTACTGCCAATCATATAATCTACTGCCAATCATTAGCGGTCCAGAGTTCCGCTGTGGTGACCCCTAAACGGGAAAAGCCGAAAGACAAACAACAACAACAAATATAGATATATATATATATATATATATATATATATATATATATATATATATATATATACATATATATATTTTTTTATTTATTTATTTATAGTAGCATTGTCGCCTCACAGTAAGACACTGTCCGGTTCGATTCTCAGCTAAAGCGTCTTCTGCGTGGAGACATGCATGAATGGGCATACCTTCATTGAAGGTTGTGCATCAGAGCTGGCAACTCGGTATGCAAAAATCTACTGCCAATCATTAGCAGACCGGAGTTCCGCTGTGGCGACCCCTAACCAGGAAAAGCCGAAAGACACAACATTGTGTGTGTGTGTGTGTGTGTGTGTGTGTGTGTGTGTGTGTGTGTGTGTGTGTGTGTGTGTATATATGCATATATATATATATATATATATATATATATATATATATATATATATATATATATACATAGACAGATGTAGATATATAGATATATAGACAGATGTAGATATATAGATATATAGACAGATGTAGATATATAAATATATATAAATAAATAAATAGATGTATCTTGTAAAGGGTTAAAATGAAATTGGACGTGTTTTAGAAGGTTAACGTATATGTATCTTAGAAGGTTAGTGTACAACATAAGTGGAAACATAGAAAAAAACAGAATGTTAAGTTTCATTTCCTGAGCCTGAGGCAGCATTCTTTCTAAATCACATGGTAAATAGAAACTTCCATATTAAGCTATAAATGTAGATAAGAAATTGCAAATCTATTTTTACTAAACTTGATATATATCTTTTAGATATTTAGTAATGTTATGAAGAATAAACTGCATTACAAACTGTATTAGCTAGCATTTTTCTATTGAATGCTAGCAATCGTATGATTGATAAAGTTTAATACTTTGTTGAAGTTTCCCTATAAAAAGGTTATGAATTCTTTTGTTCAGGGAGACATGATATCCTGAGCACTGTCTCCAACACATATGTGTTACTTCTTTTAATAAATTATATTTTAATCTACCAGTGAGTGAAATTTATTTTTATTATGGATAAACCTTAACAGATAGTGTCTTAAATATTCAATTTTTTTTAAATGTCTGGAGCTGCTTTTGTAGAAAATCACTTTACTGGGTCTTTTGACAGTTTTCTGTCTAGTCTATTTTCTGTAGGGTCAATTCACAACTATACCTTTCTTTGGAACTTTCAGTCTTCAAGAAAATAGGCAAACAAAACAAACTTCTCAAAAGTCCAAAAACCAAAGAATGGCAAACAAAAGGCAGAGGACAAAGTAAATTCACTCTGCAAACTTTTACTAAAACAATACACGATAAACATAAAAAGGTTTTCATCTTGTTAAATGGACGTCTTCAGATGCAAGTAAAACCTATCTTAAAACATTTTAAATAGATGAATACATCATTGTCACGTGATCCCAACCCACCCATTGAAATCCAGTTAAGGATCTATGCATGTTTTACACTTAGACATCAGTCCTATTTTACACTTCAGTGCCATTGCTTCTTTCAACAATAAAGAATACATCCTACCCACCCCACTTATTGTACCATACAATGACTAGTACGTTCCCTTTGAGCAACGATTACTATCAAGGACACAAAAGAAGTAGAAAAAAATAAAAACAATACAAGGAAAATAAAATAACATTCTCATTCTAAGTGGAAAACAAGTAGTCTATGTTACAATAAGGAATCATGCTGTTTACAATAAAACAACCAAGAACAACTTTAACTTGAAGTATGCATCAGTTAAGTGAAGACCTTATCCCTCCCAGCACTTGTTCACAACTCATATGTGGTTAATACTCCAGTCATCTGTGCAAAGTTTTAAGTTTTAAAATACTAGAAATCGTACATGTTTCATTCAGTCCTGGGAAATTGTATGCGTTCGTCAAAATCTCCCACTATAACTCTCTTGCTTCTAATAGTAATGTACAAGGACCCCCTCTTGGGTCCTAGCGTATTTGGTCGATGACCATGTATCCAAAGTTATGTGTGTTTTGTTCGTTTATATGTTTGGCTAGTGCATTGTCCAGTTTACCTTTGCCTATGGCATACTGATGTTCATAAATGCGTTCTTTGAACTTACGTTCAGTTTTGCCCATATAGTAAACTGGACAAACCTTGCATCTAGCCAAATAAATGATCATCCGAGAATTACAGTCAAACCTGTGGTTGACTTTGTAACTGATGTTCCTTACAGTAAAATTGTTTGTTGTATCCACCACTTTACACTGTGAACACATGCCACACCTAAACATACCTACATTTCTTGACCCTTCTCTCATTTTGTTTTCCAGTAAGCTTTTCAAATTTGATCCTTTACTGAAAACAAATCTAGGGTGCGGGCCTAAAATTTCACCAAGTGATGAATTGTTGTTTATTAATCCCCAGTTTTTCTTTACTATACTCAAAAACTGTGTGTCGCATGAAAATGTGGTGACCAGGCTCAAATGAAAGTTAGTTTTATTTGTTGTAGTAGGTGCAGCTGATTCCCTAACCTCCATGTCATTCTGTACCTCAAAAGAATTACCTGGTAGCTGTAATAACGGTTGATATAATCCTATGTCTCTTTTATAGATGACTTCATGTATGAGGTCATCAACTAAGTTGTTTGGATATCCCCTACTTGTGAACATACTTTTCAGAAGTTGACATTCGACCCTAAAATCAGAAATCTCTGTGACCATCTTGGCTCCCCTTACCAGCTGAACTTTGACCACTGCACGTTTTAGGTGAAAGGGGTGACTACTAGAAAAATGCAGAAAGGAGTTAGAGTACATCTCCTTTCTAAATAAGGTGGCTGTATAACCTTTTTTCTGTCTATCCTTTCTGAGCAGTACATCCAGGTACGATATTACATTGTTGTCATATTGATGTGTGAATTTTTAAAAACTTGGTTGTACTGTTGAAATATGACACAAGGTCATGGGTTACAACATGGTCATCTCTGACTATGATGAAAATATCATCCAAAAATCTACAATAAAAGTGAATATGTTGTTTAATATCCACATTTGTTTGGATGTAGTCATTTTCCCATTTCGCCATAACCAAGTTGGTGAAACTGGTGACACAGGTGGACCCCATGGTGACACCTACCTTTTGGAGGTAATATTCTTTTCCAAACATTAGGCAGTTGTTAGACAAAATAATGTCCAAAAGTTCACCTACTAACGAGATTTCTGAATCAGTTGCTCCCCTGTTTTAGAAACAACATTACCCACTCAATACCTGTTCGTTGTGGAATTGAGGTGTACAGGTCCTTCATGTCGACTGTCAGGAACCCATACTCTTCCTCGAAACCTAAGTTGTTAATTTGTTCCAAGAAGGACCATGAGTCCTTAAAAATACATGGAACTCTGTCCACATATTTTTTGAGTATGTGGTTGACGACTTTGGCACAACCATACATAGTGGAATTATGTCTATCGACTAGGGGCCTCATTGGTGGGTTCATAATATCTTTATGTATTTTTGGGATACCAAATAATAAAGGTGTCTTTGGACTGGGAATTGTCATGAAATTGTAGACCTGCATGTCAATTCTACTATCAATATGTATTAATTCCTCAATATATCCTCTGATTCTGTTAGAGGCAACATTTACTTCATTCAAGGATGCATGGTATGTTGTGATATTTAACACACTATGCATCCTTTTCTCATAGTCCCAGCTGTCCATGATGACCAAACCCCCACCCTTGTCAGGTTTCCTACACCTGACCTTACAAGAACGTATCATAGCCAAGGCCTCCTTCTCTTCCTTACTCATGTTATACTGTGGTTTACTGTGCCCCCTGTCCTGTACAAGTGAACGAATGTCTAACTCACAAACACCCTCAAATAAAGCGAGTACTGCATGTAATGGTGGTTAAACGCACTCGCTATTCTAAATTTTGTTTCCAGTAAACTGGACAATGCACTAGCCAAACATGTAAACGAACACAACACACATAATTTTGGATAGATGGTTATAGATCAAATACCCCAGAACCCAAGAGGGGGTCCTTGTACATTACTGTTAGAAACAAGAGAGTTATATTGGCAGATTTTGACAAATGTATACAATTTCCCAGGACTGAATAAAACATGTACGATTTTTAGTATTTTAAAACTTAAAACTTTGCACAGATGACTGGAGTATTAACCACATATGAGTTGTGACCAAGTGCTGGGAGGGATAAGGTCATCACTTAACTGGTGCATACTCCAAGTTAAAGTTGTTCTTGGTTGTTTTATTGTAAACAGCATGATACCTTATTGTAACATAGACTACTTGTTTTCCACTTAGAATGAGAATGTTATTTTATTTTCCTTGTATTGTTTTCATTTTTTTCTACTTCTTTTGTGTCCTTGATAGTAATTGTTGCTCAAAGGGAACATACTAGTCATTGTATGGTACAATAAGTGAGGTGGGTAGGATGTATTCTTCATTGTGGAAAGAAGCAATGGCACTAAAGCATAAACTAGGACTGATGTCTTTAAGTGTAAAACATGCATAGATCCTTAATTGGATTTCACTGGGTGGGTTGGGATCACATAACAATGTATTCATCTATTTAAAATGTTTTAAGATAGGTTTTACTTGCATCTGAAGAAGTCTTTGGGCCGGATTCACGAAGGCTTGCACTGAATCTAAGAGTAGAGTAAGACTCCAGCCAGCCAACATGTCTGCCGAGCGATCCAGTAACAGCCGGCAGGGGCGTGCATGAGAGCTCCTAAAACGACTCTTGCACGGACAGTGTTAGGTTATGCAAATTACCTCATTTGCTGCTGAAAGCTATGCAAATGAGGTAAATTTGCAATACAGGAAACAATAACCTGTCTGAGTAAGAGTAGTGTTATTTGCAGAAATGTACTCTGTTGGCAACTGAGTACCGTTCTGCAAATAGCAAAATGGAGCTATGACAGCTCCAAATAAAGGATGCATCCAGTTGAGGAAGCATGCTAATGGCCAAATATACAGCCATTGGCATATTTATCTGTTGCAAAATAATACAAATTTTTTTTTCCTCGATCTTTGATGTATAAGCGCAATGCTGCGCAAACGTGCGGCGCTCTAAAAACCAGGAAAAAAAGCCAAAAATCGGCATTTTATTCAAAATATTCATCTGACATGCAGGTGAATGGCAGGCTGAAGACAACATGGCTACTGAGTAGTGGTTGCTAAGGGGGGAAGCTCAGTCTGAGAGATGTAACCAAGCATTAGTAGGCAATCCTATGCAAATGAGTATAAGGATGGTGAATCCCAATTTTCCCTGCCATGTGAACCATGTCCCTAGAGTGTAAGAGTAGGATTAGGGGAGTAACAGAGTAGAAGATAGGTGACATCATGAGGGGGTATGTATCCAAAAGACTGTAAGCTTATTGGAGCAGAGTGGCATGTGTTTGCTGTGAGTTACTCAGGACTGGAAGAGGCATGTCTACAGTTGTCTAAACTGAAACCCAGAAACCGAAGGTGTACACCGTGGCTATCACTAAAGTTTCTTGCAAAGATGCTTACACTGTGTGACAGCGCATGCACGCCTGTAAACCCGTCTAAGCCTGTGTGCACGTGTGTGCACCCATGTAAGCCTGTGTAAGGCTGTCTAAGCCTGTATGCATGAAAGTGCACCCGCCCAAGCCTGTGTAAGCTTGTGTAAGCCTGTGTGCGCTCATGTGTGCTCATGTGCACATGTTTGCGCTTGTTTGCACGGTGCTGCCCCCTGTGGAAACAGAAAGGGGAAAAGGAAGGAAAAGAAGTAGTAGGAGGTTAACCAAGGAGAACTAGCAGAGCTGCCAGGTGAAATCAATCAAAATTAGGCAATTACACAGGCAGTACACTAGCCTAGCCCAGCCCAGCACTTAAAACTCTGCAAACAACATTCCTCCATGTTTTTTTCTCAAACATTGCAACACTGCAGTCTACAAAGAGAAGTGAAAACTTAAAATAATGTTAGGGGCTGCCATTGCTAATATTAGGTGAAATGTGCAAGATGCTGAGGGTGGTGCCATTGTGAATGCTGCTGAGCAACCCACAGTGAGGAGACGGATAAGAGTGTACAGACCCAGGGTAACCTACCAGGGGCTACATGAGCTGGAGATAGTGGAGCACTATAGAGTGGACAGAGAGCTCCTGCAGCAAATTGTTGAGCTGTGCAGGCCACGCCTCACACACACAACCAACAGAGGGGAACCCATCCCAGTGGAAACCAAGGTATGTGTTGGCCTAAGAATACTAGCAATAGGTACCTTCCAGAGACCAACTGGTGATATGATGGGGATTTCACAGGCATCAGCATCCAGGGTACTGCACCTGTTCCTGAATGCCATGTCAACACATGTTGGTGATCATGTATATTTCGCCAATTCCGTGAGGTATTGGCCAGCAATATGCATCTCTTCCAATAGCGGAATACCCTGAGGTAGTGGGTGCAATTGACTGCATGCACATACACATCAAAGCACCAGCTGGTGAGTGGGGTAGGGCCTACATCAACCGCAAGGGCTTCCACTCCATCAACTGCCAGGTCATGTGTGATGCCTAGGGCATAGTACTGAATGGGTGTGCTGGCCACCCTGGAAGCTACCACGATTCCCATATCTGGCATCTGTCACAGCTGTACCAGACATTTGCCAATGCGGACATCCCTGATGGTCACCTAGGGGGGGATAGGGTCACCTAGTGGGGGATGCTGGATACGCACTGGAGCCGTGGCTGATGACACCCATCAGAAATGCACATACACCTGAACAAGAACTCCATAATGAGGCACACGCACAAACACGAAATGTAATCGAGCATGTGTTTGGGATGCTCAAGTCATGGTTCCGGTGCCTGGACACATCTGGTGGAGCCTTGCAGTACTCATCAACTGCATATACCCAAATTGTCATGGTATGTGCCATGCTACACAGTATGATCCTGTGAAAACAGCTGCAGCAGGAACAGCATGGGGTAGGGCCAAACAGCCCCCCACCATTGCCAAGGCCTGCACAGGCACAGCGTGACTCGGAGGAGGAACAACCTAAGCCTGCCTCAGTAGGCAGAAGGAGGCATGCCCAGTATGCCTTGGCCTTGGCAAAGAGGCAATGCATAGCACATACACTGGCTCATCAGGAACCCTGGAAGTGAAACCTCTCTCTGACTCGCACATAAAATAAAAGGGATGCCTAACTTTACACTACCTTATCCAAACATGTATAGGGAGTGTAGCATGTGCATCTGACATAGGCAGCCCTGCATCACCACTTGAGGCATGGCTGCCAGGTTTTAAGCAATATAAAGCAGTGCTAAGCAGCTTTTACCAATATTTAGTATATGTAAACAAAATTGCTCATGCTAACTAGCGCAACATTGGGCAATGTTGAGCAATGTTGGGCAAGGTCGGGCAAAGTTGAGCAAAGTCAGTTAAACATGCTCATATTTGCTTTACTGTTCCTTAAGCAGTCTGGTCTGCCCAGCATGAAAATAAAAAGCAGTGACAGGGCTCGAACCCGGGATACTGTGCAATATAGTCACAGTACGGAACCACTAAGCTATGATAGCATTTCAGTGGTACAGACACAGCAGGACAATTGTACACTAATGCAAACACAAAGAAATGCTGTATCATGCCCCTAAAGAGGCAAACGAGCAACCTCCCCCACATGCCTATGCAGACTGAGAACATCAGGCCATGCGGTGTGATGTGGGTTGTGTAGGCTATGAAGTCGCAATCTAATATACGTGACATTGGACGCTAAGATCTGTAGTACAGTAGTATGCCTCAAGCCAGTATGATAGGCAACAGTACAGGCTGAAATGGTGTCCTGTACATAGCAGTGCAAGCATAGCAAATGTGTATAAGTGTCAGGTGAAACCCTCATCCTATGTACACCCACAGTAACAATCAGGTGTGCCCCAGGGTAGAAATGTACAAAGAATAGCTCTCCCCCCTGTATGTAGAAATGTTGATAAGTCTATGCAAAGTGTCTCATGGAAGCCCTGCAGGCAAAGCATGATCCCTGTTGATCTATGACACAAAGGTGAGCCCTGCTGTAAAAATACAACTTGATTTTCCATACACATATAGTATAAATGTCTATACCGGGTGTGCTCACACACTCCAACAAATGTAGTGGATTTCATTCAGCATCACACTGAAAGGTCATACTGGGCATGCTCACACACTTAGGCTAAATACGGATGTGATAATAAGGGATCTATGGACAAATGTGGATAGTCATCTCTACTTCCAGAAACACATTCAAAAAGTGGTCAGAAAATCATGCTATGTGTTCACACAAACTGCCAAGGTCTGTGCATGTAGGTCAAAGGAGGTTCCCACTACTCAGCAGTCATTAGACTTGTCAGAGAGTACCACAACGCACTTGTGATGAATCTGACTAGGCACGTTCAGCAGCTAGAAAAACCAATGAAGTATCTTAACAAGAGGATTACTGGCCTCAAATAGTTGCCCAATGCAACAAGACTGAATGTAACCCAATCTGTACTCTATTGCATACTGTCTACTCAGGAGATCTCTGCGCAACAGACAGGTTCATGTCATGGTTACACTCAGATCTATTCTGAGTTACAGCTCAATGGCACTAAGTGTACAGAGCCAACTGATATTGTCAACATCCTGGCAGACAGGATCAGTGTTAACTTTACACCCCCTCTCACCCATGAAAGAGCACATCTCTATAATGGAAGACTGCAAAGTTGCTGTCATCACGGCTGCACAGGTAAAAAACACTCTCCAAAGCCAGTATCACAGCAGCCATGGGACCAGATAACTTCCCAGGCTGTGTAGTATCTACTTCCCTGAAGTAAACATTAACATGGAAGGTCTGTGGCTACTGAAGTTTCCAGATGACTGCAAACTAGGAGCCATAATTGTAAACACTAAAGATATGGACATCCTACAAAAGGGCCTCACTGAGACAGATGGCTGTTGTCAAAGCCATGGGCTCTAGCTCAATGCCAAAAGGTGTATTGTCATCCCCTTTGTTAAAAACTCTGTAGCCAAGAACTATAACATAGGTGGTAGCAC
Organism: Protopterus annectens; assembly: GCF_019279795.1. Taxonomy (NCBI): domain Eukaryota; kingdom Metazoa; phylum Chordata; order Ceratodontiformes; family Protopteridae; genus Protopterus; species Protopterus annectens. The sequence goes on along the minus strand of NC_056733.1, from coordinate 1,354,953,198 downwards.
ACTTCACACTGAAAGTGTGACGAGAGACCTTGGGTCACAAGTAGACAGTGGACACAACTGTGATAATCCCATTCCCACAGTAGTCAGGAAGCCTTCCTATGTGGCACACCTCATCGCAAAATGTGTCTCATGCAGAATAGAAGAGGACATTGTTCCCCTCTACTCATCACTCACTAGAACTATAATAGAGTACAATGCCACATTTGCTATGTACCTCACAAGACAACTACAACAACTGGAAATCCAGCAGCAATACCTCACAAAGAGCATTAGTGGCCTGAAATACATGCCATACACAGACCATCTCAAAATGCTCCATCCATACTCCCTTGCATATCACCTACTCAGAGGTGTTCACTGCCTAACATACAAAGCTATGTCAAACACAGAGCTGTTGGACATGCTCCACATAAAACACTCACAATTCCTCTGACCTTCGGACCCAAAACCATGAGTGAAATACAAAAGGAAGGGGTGTACTCATTTACCTTATGGATACCCACACCTTAAAGTTAGTGGCACAGCATGAGTCCTTGGAGACCATGCAAGTGAAACTAACATTGGGCAAAACTGCTCATCAGATTGTAGCCTGCTACAGATCACGTACCTTGTCTTAGGAACCTCACTCAGTATTCTGGAGAACAGTGGAAAATATAAAGGTCCTATCAAACACCATTATATGAGGAGATTACAGCTACCTAAACACTGAGTGGGAGAATTACTCGTGTACAACGTCCTTTGCCCAATGTTTCCTAGAGTTTAAAAACTCTTAACACCCTGGAACAGCTGGTCACCACACCCACTAGAGGTGACAACATACTGGACATGATCATTACCAACATGGGGTACCAGTGTTCCACAACAGAGATAAACCCCTCACTGGTAATATCAGATCATTAAGTAATCACACTGGACATCCACACCCCCCCACCCAGTCAATGAAACCACTGTGAAGACATTTGCAAAAGCAACCTGTACACTTCCCAAGACCAAAGTGGAACGTTCCAAAGACCTCTTGCTATAGGATAATGGCATACAATCTGCAGAATCATTTACAAGTGCATCCTATGAGCATCTACAGGGATGCATGGAATGAGACATCACAAATAAAACCAAGATGCACTCCTCCAAAAATAGGACAACAATCAGGTGGTTGTTGGCCATAAATAAGTTAGACAACAGAAGGAGGAAACGAACACATGATAGATCCAACTTCACTAAAGGAAAGACATCACTGATCATTATCAGGATGAAACAATGATCGCTCATAAAACAATCCAAGGACAGTTTCTAAAGACAAATAGCCAAGGAATGTAAGAATAACGACCACAAAGCCTTCGGTAGCTGTACCAGAAATGTAGGTGTCAACTTCCAAACATGCTGTCAGCTACTGAAAAATGGAAAGAAATACACCGAACAAACTTTCATTGCCCACATCCAGGGGGACAAGTTCAGTGTAACCTCCCCCCATCACCCCCAAAAGGGCCTGTGTCCATCACAGAAGGATGCAGAGCCCCAGACGTCTTGGACATGCAGGTAAAGACAGCCCTCGCCAAAGCTAAGAACACAGTATCAATGGGACTGGATGGTTTCCCAGGCTGCATCTTACACTAGGCCCAAAAGGAACTACACACTCACCTACATTCACTGACCAGAGTCAAGTGTACCACAGGCTATGTACCCAAAGAATGGCATACACTAACAGTCATCCAGCTCCACAAAGGGGGTGCCACAACAGAACCTGGAAACCATTGCCCAATATGTCTACTCAGCCTGGTCTACAGAGCTATTGAGCAAATTGACATGGAACCCATAAAATGAGACATTAGAGACCTCCAGACACTGGACTCTACACAACTTTGCCTCGTTAAAGCCAGATCCTGGCTCCTATACCTAGTTGACTTATTTCAAACAGTTACCGAGGACATAGATGGAGGTGAAAGTAGTCCACATAGTGCACCTGGACCTCACTAAGTACTTTCTACACCATTCCCCACTCTGTCATCATGGACAAGTGTACCAGCTTGAACATTAACAGCTATGTCACAGGATGGGTGGCCAAGTGGCTCACATATCAAACACACGTTCAGAGTTGCGGGTGCCATGTCCAACTCTAAGCCAGTCACAAATGGCATCCCACAGGTCTTGGTCCTGGGACCCCACCTGTTCAGTAGCTACTGCTCAGAGGTACAGGCAAGCATGGGAGGTGTATGGCTGAACAGGTTTGCAGATGACTGGTAACTGTGGTTCATAATCGACTGTACGGCTGACACAGACATCCTCCAGAAGTATCTTACAGAGACAGATACCTGGTGTCAAAACAATGCCCTTAAGCTGAATGCCAAAGAATCCATAGTCATCCCCTTTGGGTAAAACAAAGTGCACTCAATTTTTTCCACATAGGTGGTAATCCAGTATGTACGGAGAAAGTCATTATGGCCCTGGGGACACAGGTAGATAGTAAACTCCTCTTTGATGATGACATGGCCAAAGTGTTTAGACATTCCTTCAATGTAGCCCACATAATGTCACCTAATGTAACCCACTTTGTATAGTCTGATGATGTCACCATCCTACAAATATGCCTGTGGAAAAAAGAACTCCCAGTAGTGTGTTTAGCGTGTCGTGTTAATACGTACTCCTCTAGTATCATGAAGTAGTTAGGTAGGGGTTTGAATCCTGCACTTGACAAGTGTGTGCGTGTTTGTGTGTGGTCTCCTTGGGAAGGAGCAACCTTCTAGGAAAGTAGTAAAACACCTTAAAAGTGGTAAACTAATCTTTGTCAGGTCTGATGATGTCACCATCCTACAAATATACCTGTGGAAAAGAAAACTCCCAATAATTTGTGTAGCACGTTGTGTTAATGCATACTCCTCTAGTATCATGAAGTAGTTAGGTAGGGGTTTGAATCCTGCACTTGACAAGTTTGTGTGTAATTATCTTATAGAGAAGCAACCTTTTTGTAGAGTGGTAGAACACCTTACAAGTGGTATACTTATCTTTGTCAAGTCTGAGGATGTCAGCATCCTACAAATATACCTGTGGAAAATTGACCTCCCAGTAATGTGTATAGCGTGTCGTGTTAATGCATACTCCTCTAGTATCATGCAGTAGTTAGGTAGGGGGTTGAATCCTGCACTTGAGTGTGTGGGCTGTATGTGTGTGACATAGTTGGTCAATGTGTTGTGGGTTTTGCCTTTACTACTGTATGACATATCAGTATGCACTGCACATGTGTGCAAGCTGTGTGGCAAATACATTTACGTACATGTTACCTCAATTATTGCATGTGTTGGAACCCTGCTTTCTCCAAGAACACAGCTGTCATCTTTGCCAGACTGTGCTGCTGCTTCCCAGACCTTAGGTCACATCTGTATGCTTGTGACAAGGACTGCCACTGCAGTGATCCCTGGCCTAGGTCATCCGTGTCACACACACTCATTATGGTTTCTGTTGAAATGTGTGAGTGAGGGTTTATGGCCAAGGTATATGTCAGACCTGTTCAAATGCAGCAAAGTATGTCAATGATGACTATTCATTATATGTGTACAACAACCTTTGTGGGTATGCATGCAGAGCCCTTATAGCTTATGTGATCCACCGAGTGATTTCAAAATACCTTAGGAAATGTGATTATCAAAGGATAGATGATGTAACACTTGGTTGCATGTACACATCGGTACCTGTTCATCATGTTGGTGGCTACTACCTATGTGGTACTGTGGGGATAATATGTTCCGTAAAGGTGGATGACTATGCTTAGTTTGGCTTATAGCTTTACAGCATGGATTTGACAACAGGTATCTGTCTGTATGATACTCTTGTGGAGGATGTGTGTCATCTGAAGAATAAATTATTGGCCACAGTATGCATTACCAGACATGGATGGACATATCCCTACTGTGATTGCTTGTACCTAAGAGAGCTATATGCCAAACAGGAGTGGTCTCAGTAATGGGTGCAGGTGAATACCACTGGTTACTGGCATAGTATAGTACCTGAAGGATCCAAATGTTGCTGTGTCCTACATCTGTGTGTCCATTGTCAAGACATCATCTAATGATTGGTTATGGTCAGGCTGTTGAAGTTATGTATACAGTATCACCCACAGTACAGTGTCAAACCATGTCATACACACATGTGTAGTCAGATTCCGAAATGTGTGTAGTACAATGCATACTGGCCACCAATAGAAACTATGGAGTGTTAATACTGTGTAATACAGGGCAAGTCACCCTGCCCATGTGTCCAAGTCACCCTGCCCATGTGTCCACTATGCATGTACATGCAGACAGTGCACCTCCACCATGTTCACAAATGTGCACCTGCAAATCTGTGCTACACACATCCCACACATGCTGTCCACTTTCTAACACATGCTGCCAGTACTACACACATCAGCCAAGTGGCACGTGGGCAGACAATACACTATTGGAACTAACCCTGGTGTAAACAATACTACATTGACAATCATAGCTTTAATGCATCATGCCTGCTCAGCTACACCTTCAAGCATATCATTACACTCTACGGCTGGCAACATGCTAACATTGCTATACTGCTATAAAGTCACCCTGTGCATCAGCACCGTGGTAGCCTGTTCTTGCATCGATGTTACAGATGACTGGAGGTGACACAGGTTTCATCATATGCACAGGGTGTGTTGTTGGTTTGCCAGAGGCCTACAGTGAGCCATCCAATTGACATGTATGTGTGTGTGTGTGAGGGGCAAGAGCACTGTTATGGGCCAATGTTGATGTAATGTGTGCAGGTATGTGTTAGCCCTTGGTGTCTGGTTTATGTGTGTGTGTGTCTGCATGCACAAAGGTCCACCATGTGGCCGCCATATACGGGTATTTGTGGGACAGCTACAGAATGTACCTGCGAGGCTTTACAGATCACCATCTCTGGCAACGGATATGGTACCTGTGCCTGGCAGGGGTGCTCCTGACACTATCAGGTACTAAGCCAGACTGGGTACTATCCCTAGAGGTAGATGGATGTACACTGGACCCAGGTCCCTGCTGGGACTGTCCACAGCCACGTGCACATGGTCTTCTAGGACATTCTATGGACAGCCCACCCCCAACATTGCTGGGGCTGGTACTGCCACTACGATAGTAGCTGTGACTTGATGGATGCCCGCGGTGACTGACAGCTGCTGATGTTACTGGCATATGTCCATGTCGATGACTCAACCGTCCCGCACTGTCCTGACACATGGACATGACATTGCGGAGGACATCTAATTTCTCTCCCCAATGTCTATCAGTGACCTCAGTGTAATTACAATGGCACCTGCTAGGTCATGGATACTGTCAATGATGGCGGTGTTATGTGCCCTCTGTGCCCTTAGTCCCTGTCTGGTGTACTGTTCCATATGTGCCTGTGCCTCCATGACAGCCTAGAACATGCGTGAGGTTGTAAGACCTGTGGCATGTCTGCCAGTGGCATGATGAGCTGCAGTGCTCCGACGAGAACCCCTGGACATCTGCCTATGTGGTACCCTTCCAGACATCTGGGTATGGCTGCTGTGTCGGGATGCATGTGCCATGGATACCACACTGTTCTGGCCAATGCTGACTGTACATTGTCCCTCAGCTAAGGGCATTGGTGATGGATGTATTGGCAGTATGACTGTGTGCATGGATGGGGTGGACACTTGTGTACTGTTGATTGGTGGCCCAACAACAGACCCTGGCAAACATGCCTGTGCCTCAACACACCTATCATCAGTATCACTATTTTGCTCAGTGACATCAGTTTCCCTGCTGCAGTGAACCAGCCCAAAGTCAGCACCTGTGAGAGGAAGACAGGAAACACACTTTACTTCCTGTACGAGGTCGGCACACGTGCACACATGAACATGTGAACACATGCACACGTGAACACATGCACACATGCACACTGCACACAAATGCACTCCTCACTAAAACAGAGACACACACACACACCACCGGCAATCCAGAACATACTCAATAGCTGGTGATGGTGGGGTACAGTATCACAAGGCAAACAGTTGTATCACACATGTCAGCATGCAGGACGTGTGTTTCTCAACAGCATGCAGTGTGTGTGTGTAGACAGCCTTGCTAATAACAGTATACATGGCTTTGATGCATGTGTGTTGTTGTTCAGTGATTGGCCTCAACCTGTAATGCACTGTGTACATGGACACAACATTGCTGTGCAAGTATTAAAAGCTCTGCAATGTCCTGTGCACCATCACTCACAGGTATACATACCATGGCTGGATGTGTATCTGTGTGTCACACAGATATCCATTTCTGATTAGAGCGTCTGTGTCTTTAGCAGATAATTGTGGATACAGGTTTAGCACATGCATGCTATGTATAGACACAGGATGAGTGGTGCATATATACCTGATGGAATACCATTGCTCAATATAGCCATTGTACAGTGGTTATGGTGAGTGTAGGACATATTGTGGACATGCCAGTGCCAGACATGACATGGCATGCTACAACACAACTGCAACATTAAACATCACACATACACAGTGTCTGTCATGTGACCTATACACTCAATAGCATTACAAGACATATATGTGTCACTTTGTACAAATGGTGATTGCTATGCATATTGTGTATAGGTGCATATGTTTGCACACACACAACATTGAGGTGCATAGCAGTTAATACTATGTATAGTACTATGGTCACTGTAACTGGATGGGGTGTACTACCATGAGCCATCATCATGCAACATCATGTAGTCACTCAAGGCTACTAATGGGTGCCAGACTGGCACATACCATGCTGTACTGGAACTGCAGTACCATGGCTACATTCACCATTTCACAGCCATTTATTACATGGGTTTGTAAGGTGCCCAATACGGGGCATTGCCTAACATGAATGTGTTATGTGTTGAAGACTGTCGCACAGCCACATGTGAGGCATCTACCCCTCAGGTATATTATGTGTGCTGTGTGGATGACATTTGGGATACTGTAGTGTGACCTTACAGCGGGTGTCTGAATACGCTATGTGTAGCATGTTAACGTGTACTGCATATGACAAAGTTGTGTACGTTGTGTGCATGTATATCGACTCTGCCTATCCAATGTCCACTACAGTGTTGCCACAATTGTGTGGGATGCTCTGTGTATTGTATGTGTTTTAGGCAGTTATCCATGTTACTGGGATGTGCATAGTCTCACAGCAAACATGCACAGCATGCATTATGCGTAGCTGTGTTGCTTATACATGGCCTACACCTCACCTATGACATGCACATTTAATTAGCAATATTAAATGTAGAACACACTCACCAGCATGGGTCTGCTGCCTTGCTGTCACACCAGAGGGACCTACAAGGATATGAGACACTTTGTCAGTGGCAACAACTGTGGCATTGCTGCTGTGTGTTTGCAATCTTACAGTAGTACAACGGTTGACAGTTACAGGCCTACAGATTATATTCCTAATTATTAGTATTGAACAACACTAGGCACCATATCATCTAACTACACAGTACACATCTCACATAAGCATGCTCTACCAATAGAGGCAACAGTAGTCTACAGCTATGCCATGTTACCTGCACGCTCCATGTCACCTTGTTGGGTGGCTCCGGCCTCCATGATGATACATGTTACTTGTTGTTGTTGTTGTTGTTGACCAGCAGCCAACTGGCTCAGGAGCAGCTCCTCCACTCTGGTGAGGGGAGGATGGATGGCTACCCCCCACCTGTGGCAAGCTGTTGTCTGCGGATATCAGACGCACACTGCCGGACATGTCTAATTAAATCACTGCAGTGATGGCGTACCTGCTCATATGTCCGGTTATGCATCCCTATGTCATTTACCCTACAGACAAGATCTTGCCACAGCGCAGTCTGCTCATGCTGTTTCTGGAGAACAGCAGGGCATAGTGCTGCATCAAGCTCACCGTGATGTGTTCCTCCTCTGCTGTGCTATAGGTGGGATTACGATGGTGGGACATGACCCTGGAAGACAATGAAACAATATGTGTGAGCAAGTCATGTGGCACACATAACATTCTAAAGTACAGATATCAATTAACTGCCATATATAGCAACCTATTGGCTGTCAGAAGGTACACACTTTCAGTACCACATATCAGTTCTGAACCCACAACTGCCTGACAGTGCCTGGCACACTCTATATATCAGACCATGTTTTGCACAGCAACAAAGTTAAACCAGTATGTAAGACTATACAACAGTACATGGCACAGTGTATGCAACACAATGCACCACCTAGCCACAGGAGCTATAGATCAATCTAATGCATGAAGAAATATGTCATCCATTGCAATGATTGTAAAGTCCAGTTATAGTATTACCAGTATATCACACTAGTCGTTGATGGCAGACCCCTGCCTAACATATGTGCACATTCGTTAATATATGTTGCATACTGCTGTACTAGACTATACATGTTGCTAGATACACACTTATATCCTGTAACACACATATGACCAAGGCCTTGGTACAGGCATACCCACACACACATCAGACATACATACCAGACACAAAGATATGGCAACCCAGGTGACCTTTACCTGTGTACCTTACAGTACTGTGTGTCAGTAGTTACAAGACCTTATGCCTGAGGTATGTAATCTGTGAGAGGACTACAAGGAACACACAAAGCAGTATTTCCAAGAAATGTGGACATACACCATACTGTTCTGTTTAGGCATACAGCTTCAGGTAGTACTACAGTTCATACAATAGTTGGATTCACCAGCAGTAACACTCAATAAGCATACATGTACTGCTTTAGCCTACAATGGGAAACCCCAGTCGACAACAAGGGACTACGTCAGACCATATGGCATACTGCTTGTTCTGCCTAGCAATTGCTTACACATCTTTTGCTGGGATCACAGCTGGGACACATAATACCATGACAGAATCAGTTCCCCACTAAGCTATCACACATATACAGAACTCTGACACATTCACCAACACATTCACCATCATACTCAGTCAACCTCACATAGCAATTATTGCCACAACTATATGTGGGTGTGTATCGCTTCATAGGTAGGCAATAGGCTATTGGCCCTAGGGCCTATAGAGGTCTAGCTATACGCTACCCTGGCCTTTGACACACAGGTAATTACATTTCACGTGGCCCTGTCAAGCAGAGCCATAGAGGTGATTGCCTGGGTGTATTCACTATCTCAAATACAATCTTCAGGATTATTTATGATGACTGCTAATTAGGAGCTTTGTTTGCTATGGATAGGTGGTTTGTTCCAGAGTATGGGATGTCTCTGAGATAGGAATCTATCCCTCCAGCATGTGCTGTTTATTGTGGTCAAAAGGTTTAGGTCCCTAGAGCGTGTAGCTCATAGGGATTGTGATCTGTTTATGTGGAGCATGTCCAACAGCTCTGGGTTTGACATAGCTTAGTATATTAGGCCGAGGTCACCTCTGGGTAGGCGGTATGTGACACAGTCTAGTTGTGGGTTTGTGAGACGGTCTGCATAGGGCATCTGTTTGGGGCTGGTATTACTCTTTGTGAGGCATGTCTGTGTCATTTCCAGTTGCTGTAGATGTCTTGTGTGCTACATACCACATGGGGCATTGTACTCTATAATGGGCTTTATGTGTGATGAGTAGAGGGGAACACTGACCTGTATTTCTCTGGATGACACACCTTTTGTGATGGCGTGTGCCATGTAGACAGATGACATGACTAGTGTGGCACTGTGATCATCAATGGGGAGACTACTTTCCACCTGTGTCCATGGTCTCTTATCACACCTTCGTTGTTAAGTAGACTACCACCTATATGGTAGTTAATGGGTACAGAGTATTTGCATGAAGGGATGCCAATGCAGTGTCAACACTGAGCTTGAGTCCATGGCTTTATCACCAGGCATCTGTTGCAGTAAATATGACCCTGTCTCTCTCTCTCTCTCTCTCTCTATATATATATATATATATATATATATATATATATATATATATATATATAATATAGAATCCAACAGCGATAAGCAGCATATAACCCACAGTTCAAAGTCGTGTTCTGAAGATTGGCTCCAAATAAATCCACGAAACGATATAACAGTAACTACTTTTAATAAGAAACGACAGCAAGACAGAACATACAACGTAAGCGCTTTCACGGGTTTTCCCGCTTCATCAGACGTATCAACACAACTGTTCAAACAACTCACTTACATATATAGAATATTTAAAATACTTAATTAATCAATTCACCATTAAATTACAAATTTAAAGCGCTAATGCCTGCTAGAGGCTCATGTCACGCTAAGCCAGAACCTCGTTTCAGATCAATCATAAAATTCTATATTTTCTATATGCACAACTACATAAACAACCCACTTGCATACATAACTTGTTAAAATATTTGATTAGTCAGTTATGACAACAAAATACAGATTTAAAGCGCAATTGCTTGCTAAACTGTTAAAAATACATAACGCTCATATCGCACTGAGCCAAATTCTCACTTGAACCCATCAGGAATTTATATAAAATCAACGAATGCATTCTATTGTGATGAGGCAGATCGCAATTATAATATACTATGTTAGCAATAAAAAACTGTTAACTAACTCCGACCCTGTAACTCCTTTTGCCTTGGCTACTATTTTAAACAATTAGCACATTCAAACATAACAGCATTATAATATGCTATTCCGATGCGAGCTACCTAAAAATTCATATATTATATATAAATTTAAAACAACCGACAGAGCATAAAACTGCACTACATACTATGTGTATAAATAAATATTAAGATATTAAAAAATGGTTTAATTTTTAGTTTTCATATGTAAATATACAAACACCTTAATTATCCATAAAACCATATAGCTATAAATATATGTACCCATACTATATCAATATAAATATACATATAAATATATAAATATAAATACAAATATAAATATAAATATATATATGCAGATACAAATACAAATATAAATACAAACATAAAAACACCTATAGACATATATATATAATAAATATGCATATACATATATATACTTAATAACTTGTTAATATTTGATAATAATAATAATGTAATTATAATTATTATTATTGTTGTATATATATATATACACACACACACACATACATATAAACATCCATTGGAGTACGTATAGAGATACATACAGGCACATATACAGTCCACCTTTCATGGTGGGCATATCAATTATGTGAAGGTTGTGAGGTATACAGTTATGTCATAATATTGCACAGTGTTGTGCGGAATGCATTGAAGGTGTTCTCTGCCCATGTAGCTTTAGCAGGCTTCACTGGCTGCAACACTGCAGACCTGACTAATCATACCCACAACGTTTAACCACCACATGTCATATTCCAGCACTGTATGCTGTCTTGTTTGCCACACACTACAACGTACATAGAAATATGCACATAACAACCTTCAGCAACATGTATATGTCCACCCTTCACAAACAGTTGCAGTATGTCCCTTGCTCTATGCACATGTACAGATGCTAATATATCTGACAGACAAATCTATCCGTATGTGTGTGCCATACACACACAAGGTACACACTGTTGTAAGTTTGTGTACCTCATGGCTGACCTGTTGGCCCTTGCTGCAACATGAACAGGTGTCACATGTGAGCACACAGTAATATTAGAGTGTGCATATATAGCTGCAAATGCTAGGTTAGCATACTAGCCTAGTACAGCTGTTGCCAATGCTAAGCTATATGTTAATATGGCTATCATGCATTTGTTATTCTGCCACATCCATGTTTATATAACCGTATGGGCTACTCCCCCAAACAGACATTGTATACACTACTGTACAGAACATAGATAACATGGATCGGATGTTTGACATTTAATGCTGAACTACGTATGTCACAGTCACATCCCACTGCACACAGCTACACACTCATTTCTCCATGCCAGTAGTTATGCAGAGCATCTGTGCATTGATATTTACTGCTGCCACATATGGATGATTCAAACTATGTAGAGTACTCTTCATAAACATCTACTACATGCCAGTAAATACATAGCTGTTACATACCTTTCCTTTGTATGTGTTCATATTTGTTGGTTCAGTGTCTTTTGTAATTGATGTTCTTTTGTATATCTTGAATTTATTTTTCAAGATATATTTGTTTTTCAATATATACATTTTTTTCCAATATATTTATTTTTCAATATATATTTTTTTCATTTTTTTTATTTTTCAATATATTTATTTTTCAATATATTTTTTCAATATAATTTTTTTCAATATATTATTTTGTTTTCAATATATTCTTTTTTATCTTTTTTTTCTTCAATATAATACTTTTTCTTTCAATATATTTTCTTTGGATCTTTTTTCTTTATTTCTGCTGCTGCTGTTGTCTGTCTCTGCGTCTCTCTGTCTTTTCTCTCTCTCTCTCCCTCCGTACCTGCAATAAAATGATTGCATGTGTGGACAGCAAGTACAGACTGCTTTTATAGGTATCTGCACATATGCATGTGATGGTCTCTGTACCAATTGGTGGCCACCATTTGGCAATTGCATGCAGCCTACTGTGTGGCACTTGCAGTACTCACTGTCATAGCAACCCAGTGCTATAAATTGCTAAGTCAGGTAGGCATAGCCCTTTCAGCTTTCCAAAGTGGGGACCATGCTTGTTTGCTGTGGACACCATTGTGTAAGTCAGAAGGTTGGTATACTTCTTCTAACTGATGCTAGGGGTGTAGCCAGTGATTTAAATGTTGTACTCAGACCTGAATGCTGCCACTTCCAGTACACAGTTGACAGTGTAGAATTGTACTCACCCCTACAAATGCTAACACAAGATACATGGGAGTATGTAGTTTATTTTCTACTTATACAATTAGCTGCCATACATACATAGTTATTGAGATGTTTTCATTTGGCACATGAACTGTTTGGAAACTGCTATACTGTGGATATTAATGTACTCACTTCTGCACAGTTTGTGCTTTTTCTTTTGTTGACATGATCACAGGATGCTCATGAAAACTGGACAATTCCAGTATTGAGTATGCCTACCTACATCCTTGCTGGACCCTGAACACACAGGTATTTTGTACGTTTGGGTGGGGATTGTCCTGCTATGATACTGTGTGGGGGTTGTAAAGTGCTGCTGTAACATTATTTACTGCTAAAATGGCTGTTTCTGTTATCACAGTCATGTAATGCAATTCCACAACAACTGCTGGTAAAGTTCCACAGAACAGGTTTTGTGTTCTGGCATTCCTATCTTTCCTTTACATTCACTCATTCTGATGCATGATATATATATATTTCAGCAACAACCTGCTATATATCTACTGTGGATTAGTGGTACTTCATGCAGTTTAGTGTGTCCAAGGTTCGGGGTTCGAGACTGACAGTGGTGTTTTATTTTGCTGCTGAGCAGAACAAGGGCCCTCACATGCAGGTTGACTAAGGCACTTTTAAGCAGTAGTAAGCTGGTTTGCGTGATGCTTAGCAATACTTAGCTAAGCGCACACATGCGCACACTCGAGCAAACCCACTAACGACTGCTTAAAATTGCTTACTCCCGCTAACCCCTGCGCTAATTTCTTTGAAAGAAAAGAAAACAGGGAGATAGGAAAGTGGTGAAAAAGGGGCACAAAGAGGGAAAGACAGCAGGGAAAACAGCTAGGGATGTGCAGGATGGGTGTAGGGAAGGTCAATAGCTGCCCAACAGCAACAGCTGTGCATATACTAGGAATTTGGAGGGAATTTTGAAACCTTCAACCCCTGAGAGAGGGGTGAGGACAACAAAGTATGTTGTACTGCCAATTAAATTTCAGTTTATGTGTCCAGCGGACATGTGTGCAAATGGGCAGCTATGTATGGGGCGTAATTTTTTTGTGGGAGCAGATTGCCCATTTTTTTTTCAGGTGTGAGTGGAATATGGGTAGGGGAAGTAGGTATATTTGGGGAGGTAGGTTGGGGAGGAACACAGACAAGACAACAAGACACATACAGGAGCAGAATATGACACATGGGGTGGGTGAACACCATTGGAACTGAGATCCTCACCCATGGGCAGTCACCACTGCACCTTCACAGCCCAGAGGATGGCTGTGCTGGGGACTGCATAGGAGGGGCAGGCTCACCTATGAGTCAAGCCACTCTTGCCTCAAGCTGGTGTAGAGGATCAGCAACTGAACGCTGGATCTCCCTACGCACCACAGCCCGGACCGTTCGGAGGGGGATAAGTGGCCCTCCTCCAGCCATGCTTGCACAGGGGGGGGACGAGCACCATCCCCTGCAGTGCTTCCACTCAAAGGTGGCACAGAGCCAATGGAGGAGGAGGTCCCGGGCTGGGCACCGGACCAGCTGGTGCCAAGTGCCATCGCCAGCTGAGGTGGGACAGGTGGGTCCGCTGGGACCGGCCTTCACATATGTTCTATGTTTGGTAGGATTTAATGACAGTATGGGTTGGTAACAGTCAACAGCATTTCAAATTAGTTGTAACAGCATGCAGTAATATTCCCATTAACCCAACACACCAGAGTTCCAACAGTTGAACAGCAAGCATAACACATGCATATATAGAACAACAGTGGACATTCCAACAGCATGCAGGATTGATTGGTGGCAACAGGCCACCAAGATTGTGGTGTTTGAACAGGGCACATGCATCAAAGTAAATGCAGATATTTATAAAACGATAGGATATATGTCCCAACAAATGTTTTGAGATTAGACATACCCATTGAGGTGTGGAATTGCATTGTTTATGCACATACAGTAGGGTGTAAAAAGATACCTCCATTAACATCTTATATGTACTTATAGTTTACACTACATTCCTATTGACTGCAGGTGTATATCCCCTACATGTATTATTACACTAGGCAACGTGCATTAAGTTGTGAAGTGGGTTTGGCAAGTTCCTTATATACCTGACCTGTATCTGACATACAAACTGACCAGGATGCAGATGTTACTGCTACGTATTTATATATTTTATTTATATATCTACATATCTGGATGTGTTCAGGTGACATTATCAGTTATATTTCTACAGCCCCCTACATTTCTAGCAGCACACTGACATTTCTGGGGAGCACATTAACAAGCTACCCGTGTGCCAGATTTACCTATGCATGCCAGCCATTAACCAACAGTTGAGGACTGTATATATACTTCACAGCTACTGGCACTCCCTTCATCCACTTTATATGGGCCTGGCCAAGTGTAGGTTGACACCGCTTAATACAACAGTACTATTTATATAATGCAAGAGTACAACAACATTTCGAAGTAAGTGACACAGACACACTCCAGGAATTATACCTTTATTAATTATGTTACACACTTTTCTAGAGGCTCTCTTATTTATTTGATATTACAGTGCATGCAGAAGACTTATTCAAGACATATTATACCTTTTATTAATGGGTTACAACACTCTTTTTCAGGGTCTCTCACTTATTTTATATAACAGTACATGCAGAGAAATTATTCAGGACTTATTATGCCTTTATTATTGGGTTACAAAGCTTTTTTTCAGGCTCTCTCACTTATTTTATATAACAATACATGCAGAATAATTACTAACCTGCCTGGTGGCGCAGCCTTAGCAGCCTATCTGCATAGGCTTGCTGATTCGCAGCATGGACACCTGCAGCTGTGAAGTAAATGAAGGGATATTGAGACATACTTGTCCATTATATAGACTACAATAGCAATTCTTACATACTCCATTCCATGGCTACCTACTCAGTAGTGGGGCATTGTCATTCCCACAGGCCTCCTGTATCCATTGGTTCAGTTGGTCCTGCTTCCATCTCTTCAGGTCTGCGCAGTGGTGTCTGACCTGCTCACCAGTCCGAGGGACACCTGTGGCACTGGTGAGATCATGTGCTAGATGGTTCCAGGCTTCTGCTTTGTACTCAGCACTTTGGAACTGGCCCTGCAGGAGTCTTGCATCATGATTGTGGATGAGGAGCCAAACCATCACGTTTGACTCCTCAATGCCCCACCATTGCACTCGAAAATAAGAGCCCTCTCCAGCACCGGCCATTCTGACTGCAGATGGGAGCTACAACCAGTTATGGCAATTATTCCCACCTATGGAGCTTAAATATGCCTCATTTCCTGCACTTATTTGTGATTGGCTGGTTTTGAAATAACTGAGTGCACACCTGCTTAGCACTGAGTAAACTTTGATTAATATGTATATGTATGTTGACAGTGCATGAACAGCAAAAGCTGTAATGGCTTAGTGGTTCAGTACTGTGATTATGGTGCACAGTATTGCGGGTTTGAGGCCTGTCATTGCTTTTTATTTTACTACTGGCCTGACCGGCTAGGAGGTGTGGCTGTGTTTAGCCAACTTTGCCCAATGTTGCTCTACATTGCCCTATGTTGCCCGACGTTGTGCTAGTTGGTGTGGTGCACAGCTCCACACAAACATGTTTTGTTTGCACTAGTTGGTGCGATGCGCAGCTACGAGCAAAGCCATTGTGTTAGTTAAAGCAGTGCTTAGCTATGGGCAGTTATTCTTAAATGTGCTTAATACCGGTAAACGTTGCTTAGCAGTGCTTCACATTGCTTAAGATAGGTTACTTATGCATTCATTAGTATGCATGACCGTTTCACCTTCTTATATATATTTAAAATATTGTTCACTACTACATAGACCATTTCAATGCATTTTAATAAAATTTAAAAGGTAAATGTCAGGAATTATTTTTATGCACAGATTTCCTACAGAAAATGGAAAGGGGAGTAGTGGGGCTCAAACCGGGAATGCCTCCTCTTTGTGCAAAGGCTCTACCACTACGCTGTTGCTATTTGGCTTGATATGCATATAAGTGGTTTATTATCCTCTTCGATGTCTTAACTGCTTACTGTAGCTAAGCAATGGGCACACCCGCACACACATGTGCAAATACGGGCAGCTATATCGGGAATAATAAAAAATATATTGTTTTACATTTTTCAGGTTTTTATATGTAGGTGGGATATCTTTTATTTATTTATTTGTATTAACAGTGACAGTTTTCTTTGCAATGGGAGTAAATGTGGGTACTTTAAAAGAACAAGATTATGGTACTCCTGCAAGATATATATTTCAGAGTTGCAACAAAGATAGCTGTCTCTACTTGGAAAAATGGCATGAACTCACTAAAAATGATGGTAGATTGACATTTCCACCTGCAGGTTCTTTTGATAAACATATTCTGTTAAATTTACAAAAAAAGCTTAGAGAAGAAGGTAATAAAGTCCCTGCCAGCTGCTGGTCAGCCTTTAATGCATGGCAGGTAGAATCTAAAGATAAAGAAAAAGATTCTATAGTTCATAGCTTGAAACATAATGCAGCTAAACTTAAAACACAGTTACAAGTGGCTAATAAGTCAGTTAATTGTAAGCAACATTCTGATTGTCAAGGACAGGATGGTTATGGGCTTTACCCCCTTAGGGAACTATAGAAATTACAACTTAGCCTCAGCAAGTTGTTTGATGATGGCTGCTTAGTTTTGCCTACCGCACCACCTCCACCTTATAATGCACCACCATCTCCCCCTGACCAGCAAGATTCTGCTATCTCTTCTTCCACCTCAGAGGTGAAAACCTAACCAACTTCTCAAAGAAGGCAACCTTCTGAGTCATCCACCTCCACTAGCCAAACAACTCAACCTCCTCAGTTGCCTCCTTCCTTTTGCCCACCTAAAACTTCTTCTTCTTATTCCTCTGTTTTAGACTGTGCCCTGTCTAAATTATCTCAAATGTTTATTAACTTTCTGAGACAATGTACAAAAATGGTATTATTTTTTCTTTCTAAAGCTACATTCCCATAAATTTGTTACTCATTTCCCAATAGTTATAGATGGCGATAGGTCTTGATAAATTCAATCCAGATATAGATGATTCTGATTCCACCTTGGAGGAAGAAGGAGATTGTGTAATTACTCCAGCTGCCCACCTATAAGTCATCTCTGTGAGTAGTCTTGAACCCAGAGCATGGCCGAGATGAAGCAGGACCTTCTACTCTAAATGTGGTCCAGTCTTGGTCTGCTGTTGATTTCCAAACTATTTTGGACTCTTTCCCATCATCAGTCATTACAAATCCAGCAAAATATGCCAGAATCTTAAAAGGCCATGCTCAGTTGCAAAATCCTACTTTAGGGGATCTCAGAGAAGTGATGGACACCTCCATCCTGCCTCATGTATTTAAACATATTTGAGATCATGCAAATATATCACACCCTATTCCGCAACATAAAGATGTGGAGACTTTTCTGGCAGCATGGACTTGTTTATTACAGGGTATTATTGCAGTATGTTCACCTGTACCTAAATGGTCCCAGATAAGTGCAATCACATGGAGAGAGGATGAATCAATTGAATCTTATTTACGGCACATGACAGATGCTGTTGAAGCCTTCTCAGGTTCTATAGAACCTACTGAAGGTCTGGCAGCAATTGGTCTCTCAGCTGCTTTTGTCGGTGGTTTAATACTCCCCATTCAAGACCAGCTAAAAAAGGTTTGTTTAACCTGGCCAAGTTTAAGGCTTCATGAACTTGCTAATCAGGTTCAATATTTAGCAGATACCCTTATTCATGAAAAAAGAAAGTGACAAGAAAAATTATTAAACCTACAGCTCCAATAAAAGGAATAACAGGAAAAATAGAGGAGGAAGAGGGTGACATAATAGATTTAGATTTTCTCAAAATCAAGGACCATTTCATCAGAATGTTAATAATACCCCGTATTCACAAGGACATGATCACATTCAAATCCATGTTTTAATTGCAACCAAAATCATCATTGGAGAGACAGTTGTCCTTTCCTGCAGCCAGTAGACACGCCAATACAGTCTAACAATCCATATGAAAATCAGCTGCCACCACAAGATCAGTAAAATGTCCACCAAAATGTGAGGCAACAACCTCATACATGGAACACTCCTTGGCAGCCACCAGCTTGGCAACGAGATAAATAGGATAGCCATGAAGAGGAATCACAGCTATTTCCTTTCATACCTGTACACCAGAAAGTACCAGTCATTAACATTAAAGTTGAAGACAGCAATATTACCTTTCTAATAGACACTGGAGCTACTATTTATTTATTAATTTTAAATTTGTTGACCGGGCTAGTCTAACTGGATATATGTCCATTTTCAGTAGAGGCCCGGGGAGAAAAGCTCCAAGCATAGGTAGCAAAAAAACATAGAATATATACAATAGTAACATGAGAATGCTATACATTGTTTCGATTGTATAGGTAGTAACAAAACATAGAATATATACTATAGTAACATGAGAATGCTATACATTGTTTAGATTGTACATGAGGATAAATTTGCACAGAGTGTAATAGTATGTCTAAGCTGAGATAAAAAATCTGAGAAAAAGCAGCATATGAGAGAAAATCAAAAAAAAAAAAGAGTTAATGTTTCTTTTTTTTTTTTTTTTTATACTAGAAGGAAAAATCTTGTTAGGTTACCTTAGTTGTTAATAAGGTAGGGAACATAGAACAGTAGAATAGAGAAGTATAGGAAGTACAACGGGGGGCATAGAGGTATCAGTCCGGGTTAGAGCAAGAACAAAGCCAATGTATTTTAAGATATTCTTTCAGGTGTTTTTTAAAAAGCAGTTGAGGAAGCAAGAGTTGGGAGTTCACTTGGAAGCTGGTTCCAGGTTTTTCCCACTGTGTTGGTGAAAAGTGAGTCCCCAGCTCAATGTTAAATGCTTCCACAGACAAGAATCTTTCTTTGTTCCGCAACTCGGTGCTAGGAGTCATGGTATCAGGAGTCTCTTTAGACCATCCCAAGACAGTTTCAATTCCCATTTAGTTGGGACCATTGACAGAACTACAATATTCTGTATACTGACTGGAATATATTTAAATGTCCCCAGAGAGTCTCCAGTGATGTGTGCTGTTACAGATGTTTTATTTGAAGAAATGGTCTTTTCTTTCCTTACTGGCACAGAACCTGTACAGCCATCATATGTAGACTTACTAAATGCAGTTGCTTCGCAGTTGTGGACAACCCATGAAAATGAGTTAGGACTTATTACAGATGCTACACCAGTACAAATTACTTGAAAACCTCATGAAACTTTGCCCATGGTAGCACAACATCTTCTTTCTGCTGAACCAGAAGCAGGAATTGAACCAGTTATTTCAGCAAAAGGGCATAATTATTCCTACTAGGAGTTCTTGTAATGCACCCATTTTTCCAGTAAAGAAACCTGGCAAGGAGCTTATAGATTTGTCCAAGGTTTGAGAGCAGTGAATGCAGAAGTTATGCCTGCTTTTCCTGTAGTACTTAACCCAGCAATTATTCATAGCTCAGTTCCCCTTTCTGCTACCACCTTTTCGGTTATTGATATTTCCTCAGCTTTCTTTTCTATTCTAATACACCCTGATAGTATTTGTTTGCATTTACATATAGAAGACAGCAATACACATAGACACTCTTACCTCAAGGATATGTAGAATTACCCACCCTATGTTCAAGGGAAATGAAAAAGCAGTTAGATAAAATACACTTACCTTGGTGTCTGCCTTAGTACAGTACATAGATAATCTTTTCATAGTATCTAATTCTTTAGCTGTCAGACTGATACTGTTTTCTTGTTAACTAAACTAGTTGAGTTAGGATTTAAAGTAAACTAATCTAAGCGTCAGATATGGCAACTACTAATTCAGTATTTAGGACATCTAATCTCTGAAAATGCATGAGACATTTTGCCCTTTCGCATTGCAGCTATACAGAGAGCACCGAGACCTACTACTCTAAAACAAGTTACAGCATGTCTTGGTTTAGCAGGTTATTGTAGACAGTGGATATCGAATTATGCTGAAATAATGAAACCTTTATTAGAACTATTGAAAAAGGGCACCCCCCAAGCCCCTCCATGTCAACCCTGCCATGAACAAGCTTTTACCCAGTTAGAATCACTTCTTTCAAATCCTCCAGCATTAGGACTGCCAGGCTATTCAAGTGTTCTTCCTTTTCTGTTGTGAATGCAAGAAGGTAACATTAGTATTATTAGCACAGAAAAGAAATGATGGCTTTAGACCAGTTGCTTATTACAGTGCAAATCTTGACCCAGTGGCAGCCACACTTCCCCTTTGCCTTAAAGCTGTAGCCACAACTGCCTAGTTAGTTGATATAGCAGCAGCACTTACTCTGGGTCATGATATTTTGTTGCAGTTCTATATGCAGTGACTGCTTTGTTATTAAAGACTAAAACACAATATAGACTTTCCAAATATGAACTAGCTCTACTTAATAATCATTCTTTGCAAATTATTAGATGCCCTCTCTTGAATCCAGCCTCTCTTATCCCTTCTGCTGATGAAAGTGAGCCTCATGATTGCATTTGTGTTGTTAACAATGCGCTTCCTCCTAGACTTGATCTCCAAGATACTCCTGTGCTGAACCCTGACTTGATTTTTTTCATCAATGGATCGTGTATCAGAAGGGAAGATGGACAATTGGCAGTCACTTTTGCGGTCTGTAGTATTGATCAAGTATTATTGACTGGACAATTGCAGAGAAATGTTTCAGTTCAAGTAGCTGATTTAGTAGCCATTACTGAAGTTTGCAAGCTAGCACAGGGAAATGCTGCTACCATGTACAGTGATCCATGATATGCCTGTTGAGTGGTTCATGATTTTGGGAACCTTTGGAGATAAAGAGGTTATTTGACCTCTGCAGGGACAACAATGAAAAATGCAGTCTGTGTAAATGAATTACTAGACACCCTGCTTCTCCCAAGGGAAATAGCTGTTGTTAAATATGCCACTTATAGGTCAGACACCTCATTTGAAGCAATAGGAAATACCTTTGCTGATAGAGCAGCAAGGCAGGCTGCGTTGTTACATCCTGTTCAGGCTTCTTTTTCTTACAGCCTCTTCAAGTTGAAAATGTACCTGTAACTCTACAGGAAGTGTCATCTTTTCAGAACCAAGCTGATGACTCTGAAAGGGTAAAGCGGATCCGTGACAGCTGCTGTCATTTCCCTGACTCACTTTGGCACCATCTGGATGTAAGGTTAGTAGCATC
Source organism: Protopterus annectens (assembly GCF_019279795.1). Lineage (NCBI taxonomy): Eukaryota > Metazoa > Chordata > Ceratodontiformes > Protopteridae > Protopterus > Protopterus annectens. Next base: position 1,354,931,166 of record NC_056733.1, on the reverse strand, counting down.
ACAAACTCTTTTACCTCAGTTGGCATGGGCTTGCCATTTGCCTTCCCATCGTGGAAAAATGCTTTAATAAGACACATTTTGACTGACTGGTGTGCTCCTTACACTTCAGAAGTTGTTCAGCATCTTGTACAAACATTTAATATATGTCTTCACTTTAATATTTGGAAATCTGTAACTGCTGCGGAGACTTTTTTGTTGTATACAGTGTGACTTTATAGAGTTTCCAATCTGTGCAAGGTTTAAATATGTACTAGTTTTAACTGATGTTTTCTCTAGCTGGGTAGAAGCATACCTATGCATCAAAAATGATGTGACCTCAGTGGCCAAGAAAATTTTGTATGTGTTTATACCCCATTTTGGGGTACCATGTTGTATTTAGTCAGATAAATCAGATTATTTAACAAAGTTGTAAAGTTCTAAATATTCAGATGCAGTATCACTGTCCACACAAACCTCAGGCTTCAGGCATGGTAGAAAGAATCAAACTTTACAAACTAACTTAGCAAAACTTACTGCAGAAACGGGGCTAAAATGGCCAGAGACTTTGGCCTTAGTTTTGTTTACTATCCGCAGTGCAATCAGTGCACCTAGAAAGTTCTCATCATGAAATTCTTATGGGTCACCCTATGAGGATGTCAGCCACACCCCCTACCTTCAAATCTTGATCTGCAGGTAGTTGATGAGACAATGCTTACTTATGGTAAACAACTTATTTCTGTTCTGCAGAATCTTCATTCGCAGGTAATCTCTGCCCAGCTCCAGCCTGATCCTGATGCAGACTGGATACTTGTTTGTTATTTCTCCAGACAACATGCCCTCCAACGACAATGGAAAGGCCCATTCCTGGTGCTCCTCATCACAGCTACAGCCATTAGTCTTGAAGTGTCTCCAACATGGATCCATATCTCCAATGTATGGAAAGCAGTGCCAGATGAGGAAAGGAATTAGTTCCATTCAACCTACCTTCTGCAGCCTTGTCTGCATAAGAAAAAATAGAGAGACTGGGAATGGAACCATGACTGATACAGTGAGGACATCAGAGCGGGGTATTTTTCCTGAGTCAGGCAACAAAGCACCGCTTATGGGATCTAAACTACAACAGCAACCTTTATGGAGTGCAGCAGCAAGCTATTCATCACAAAACATGAATTTGTGCCTGGACATTTTTGAAAATCCACTGAGACCCTGCCCAGATCATCATTCATGTCTGATTGTTGCTATGATGACTGCAATCATTATTTTTTTCTACTACTACATTTTCTGATCCCTGTTGAAACTGTAAGTACTGTTCAATTTCTTAACGGGAAAATAAAGCGACTGATAAAATCTAGACAGAAATCAGCAGTGTCATCCAAATTTCAATGTGTTTTATTCCACTTTGAATACATATGTTAAGACTTTAAATGTTAGTAACTAATGGGTATGTGCCTGCATACCTAATGCCTATGACAGAGGTATCACATTGTTTCCAGTACCTGTAAATAAAGTTGATATGGAGACAGCTTTTTCATTTGTACTAGGTAGAAATGCTTTGTGGCATAATATCACATCATTTAATAAAATTGCTGCACTTAGACTTTCAGTGACAGTCAAGGGTTATATAAGTTATGCAAATAATAAGACTGTGGTGGATGGAAAGAACAAATGTAATATTACTAGAAGAATTATAGTGGAAGTGCAGTAAAAGGTATAGTCATTCTAAAAGACTTTTATTTGTGGCAGTCATGCATATCCCTGGCTGCCAGCAAAGTCATCAGGATATTGTTATATTGGGAGAGTTCTTTCAGCCATTCGACATGTAGATGCCCTGCCCAGTGGTAAAATTCATAAAATAAAATATACTCAGACAGTAAAAAATCCAATTGTAAAGACTGATGCTTCACGGATTTATTATCATGATTTAGAACAAGCAACTTTTAAAGGACTTTCTCATATGGACCTTGGTGATGATGTTATTTCCGGGGCTAGTATATTACCTGCTAATGGGACTGTAAAATCGATCTGGGAGCTGGGAAATCTCTCTAAGCTATTAGAAGTGTTAAGCAATGCCACTTTTGAAACTGGTACTCTGATTACTTAGAGCTGAGTACCATGCATGCAGTAGTACTCCAAAATAGAATGGGACTTGAATTTGTACTTGCGCTTGTGCACGAACAAAGTTATTCCCGATAACCAGCACACAACACACAGTCATTTGGAAATCATCCAAAAAGTGGCTGAACTATCAGATACCAAAGAACCAGACCGTTCACAATGGGTTTGGCAAACCAATTTGTTTATAGGATGAGAAGGCAGTTTTTTTTTAATTTATTATGCTTGTTGCTATTATTGTTATGATTGTGTTTTTGATTTTATTTTTATGCAAAGCTTTAATAACCAAACTCATTGCATCTCGATCAAACCCATTGTTATAGAATTTGCATGTTAGTGATTTTGAAAGTGTCATTTATAGATCATGTTAATGAAAGTGAAATAGCAAGTGAAAATAAAGAGTTAGTTTTTGAAGGTTTTGGAAAAATGTATGACAATATATTTAAAGTGCAAAAGATATTTAACAATATGAGTGTGATGCTTTCTCAACCTCAAATGAGGGATTGTAAAGGGTTAAAATGAAATTGCACATGTTAGTGTATGTGTGTCTTAGAAGGTTAGTGTACAGCATAAGCGGAAACATGAAAAAGTGCCGAATGTTAAGTTTCATTTCCTGAGCCTGAGGCAGCATTCTTTCTAAATCACATGGTAAAAATAACCTTATTCCATATTAAGCTAGAAATGCAGATAAGAAGTTGCAAATCTATTTTTTAGTAAACTTGACATATTTCTATTAGATGTTTAGTAATGGTCTGAAGAATAAACTGTATTATGAACTGTATTAGTTAGCATTTTTCTATTGGATGCTAGCAGTGGTATGATTGAGTTTGTTATTTTGTTAAAGTTTTCCTATAAAAAGATTATGAATTCCTTTGTTCTGGGAGGCATGATTTCCTGGGTACTGTTACCTACACGTGTGTCATTTCTTTTAATAAATTATATTTTAATCTGCCAATGACTGAAGTTTATTTTATTATGGATAAACCTTAATCTGTAGCACTATATATATATATATATATATATATATATATATATATGTATATATATATATATATATATATATATATATATATATATATATATTTATATATAGATATATGGGATCACTACATAATCTCGAAATTTTGGAATACTGTATTCCAAAATCTCAAGAGTATGTAGCCAAAAGCCTTAAATACCGAAAGACCAGAAGCACGAAATTCAAAATCCCGATGTTCGGAAATATTGAAGAAGCACTTCTGATGTTGCGGTTTGTTGATGGATAGGTGGACGTTCAGGTAAGTATCTATGTGTAAAGTGTATTGGTTAGGGGCTTTAGTGTGTGTCTGTGTGTGTTGTGACTGTGATGTGTGTGTGTGTGTGTGTGAGGGACTGTAAAATGTGCGGATGTGAGTTTCCCTTGTTTATCTGTGTGATCTCAGAGTTAGTATATTTAAGTGGGGGAGTGTGGGGGGTGCATGGGGACTTGCCCCCTGCTTATCTGTAGTGTAGGATGATATGTTTGATTGTGGGGGGAAGTTGTGTGTATGTGCATGTGTGTGCTGTATGTGTGTTTTATGTCTGGGATTTTGAATTTCGCTCTTCTGGCCTTTTGGTATTTAAGGGTTTCGGCTACATAGTCTCGAGATTTTGAAATTCGATATTTTAAAATTCTGAGATTATGTAGAGAACCTATATATATATAGATATATATATATATATATATATATATATATATATAATGTGTGTGTGTGTATAGATATATATATATATATATGTATGTATATATAATGTATGTGTGTGTATATATGAATATATATATATATATATATATATATATATATATATATATATATATATATATATATATGTATATATATATATATATATATATATATATATATATAAACTTAATATAAGTAGTTTATGTACTTGAGCAACCATTTCAGTTTCACCATCTGAGGCAGGTTACAAATCAGTCTATCACACTGGAATGCACAGACAAGCATTCAACTGCAAGCAGCAGTTAAGGAAAGCAGACGTGTGCTAGATCAGCAATCACTGGCTATGGAAATATGCCCTTTTCCTGGAGCTTGTGCAATCTCTGAGTTAGTATATATGATTAGCTGGGGGTATAGGGGAAGCATCCTCCCATATGGGGGATG
>NC_056733.1:1354916931-1354921931 GCF_019279795.1 Protopterus annectens | reverse complement strand
GAATTTCCTACCTCCCATCCATTCGTCAAGGTTCCTTTTGAAGAGGGCCAAGGCGATGCTCCGCTTGACACGTATGGGCAGTCTATTCGCGAGTATAGGGAGTCCCTGGTTCAGGAACCTATCCCTCCAGCATGTTTTGTTCATTGTGATGACAAGGTTTAGATCCCTGGAGCGTGTGGCTCTGAGGGACTGGGATTTCTTTAAGTGGAGCATGTCCAACAGCTCAGGGTTTGACATGGCCTTGTATGTTAAGCAGAGATTGCCTCTGATTAGACAGTATGCCACAGAGTATAGCTGGAGTTTTTTTAGACAGTCTGCATAGGGCATCTGCTTTAGGCCTGTGATTCTTTTACTGAGGTATTTCTGCGGCCTTTCCAGCTGTTGCAGATGTCTTGTGAGGTACATACCAAATGGGGCATTGTACTCTATAATGGGTCTAATGAGGGATGAGTACGGTGGGACAATGACCCCCTTTTCTCTGGATGAAAAGCCCTTAGTGATGAGGTGTGCCACATAGAAGGATTTCCTGACTGTTGTGGTGATCTGGTTATCGAAGGTGAGACCACTGTCCACCTGTGTCCCTAAGTCTCTCATCATACTTTTGGTGTTTAGTGTACTGCCACCTATGTGGTAATTCATGGGTATATGTTTTTTTCCCAAAGGGGATAACTATACATTTCCTGGCATTAAGCTTGAGCCCATGGCTCTGGCACCAGGCATCTGTTTCTGTAAACCCATTTTGTAGAATATCTACATCATTTGGGGATTCAGTAATGGCTCCCAGATTACAATCATCTGCAAACTTTGTTAGCCTGAGTCCCTTAGTGTTGGCCTGTACTTCAGAGTAGTAGATCTCAAACAGGAGCAGTCCCAGGACTGAACCCTGAGGTACTCCACTTGTCACTTGTCTGGAGCTGGATTTGGAGTTGGCTACTTTTACAGTCTGGGTTCTGTCAGTAAGCCAGATGGCAACCCATCGAGTGACGTAGGATTTATGCCCAGCTTAGTAAGTTTATCTATGATTGATGTGGGGGATGGTGTTGAAGGCCTCGGCGAGATCCAGAAAGGGTGTGTGGACCACCTTACCCTCGTCAACAGCTTTGGAGACTGATTTGAAGAAGTCAATCAGGTTCAGGAGACAAGATCAGCTCTTCATGAACCCAAACTGGGTGGGGTCCAGTATTTGAAGGTTGCCAATGTCTTTGTTTATAAGTTCCATGATAATGCATTCCATGCCCTTGCAGATCAGGCTTATCAGACTGATGGGATGGTAGTTCCCGAGATCCAAGTTGGATCCCCCCTTTTGGAGTGAGATAACTGTAGCTGTGCGCCACTCAGGGGCACGAAGCCTGAAGTGAGGCTATGATTAAACATGACACTTAGGTGAGGTGCCAGTTCATTTTGTAGTTCATGTAGTACACAGCCCAAGATGTCATCTGGTCCCATGGATGCTGTATTCTTAGCTTTGGAGAGTGCGGTTTCTTCCTGGGTAGCCATGATTACCAGAATCTGACAATCTTTTGGTATTGAGATGGGCCCTTTAGAGGGTGGGGGGGTGAAGTTGGCACTAAATTGATCTACTAGGATATTGGCAGTATCCTAGGGATCAGTATATTTAATGCCATTCTGTTGTAGCTCAGAGCAGATCTGAGCATTGCCATTTAGATTCTTGACATAACTATAGAATGCCTTGTGGTTGTCTTTGGATACTTTGGCAATTTTATTTTTGTAACTAGCTTTGGAGGATTTTATGAGGGATCTCAGCTTCTTACTGAGGCTGGTAAGGGAGTTTTTTACATCCTGGGATTTTCCTTTTTTCTGCAACAGTTTCTTCCTTCTGTTGTATAGTTTGTTTATGGCAGGAGACCACCAGATTAGCTTCCTTTTTTGGAGGAGAGCATCTTGGTTCTATTTGGGATGGCACATTTCATGCACGAGTGGAAGTGCTTGTACAGTGCTTTAGTGTAGGATTCAGCAGTTGAATTTTCAGCTCCCATCTGCATGGGTGTCATGAAGTTTGTCACTTCTGATTTGAGTAGCAAGAAGTTGGGTTTGAAGAAGTTTTTTATGGAGGTTTCCTTACTAGAGGGGTGGGGGTGGGATGTGTATGTCAAGGGTGATTAGCTTATGGTCAGACCTGACCAATGAGGGTGTGACCACTGGTGTGGAGCATCTATCTCCCATGTTGGTAATGACCAGGTCTAGGATGGTGGAATAATGGATTAGTTGATCCAGGGTGGTGGAATTTATGAATTCCAAGAACCATTGAGAAAAGGTATTTGTACCCGAGTAGTTTTCCCAGTTAATGGCAGGGTAGTTGAAATCACCCAGTATTAGGGGTTGGTTGTATCTTAATATTTTCCAGTATGTTTAGAAAGGTGTAGTGAGAATCTTGTGGCATGGTGGGGGATCTGTAGCAAGCTACAATTTGGATCGCAGTCTTACCTAGTGTTAGTTGCACCTGGAGAATTTCAGATGCATTGTGTTGGCAACAAGCCTGGAGGTGTGAATATCCTTGGTGAATATGGACACTCCTCCGCCTTTAGTGTTTTGATCTTGGTTTGGTGACCGAAAAGTGTGGTAAGAGTTGTAGCCTGGTATTGCAGGGGTGCTCTCTGAAGCCTTGAACCAGGTCTGTTACTGCACAGATATCAATGTTCTCCATTTTTAGGAGTGCCTCGAGAGAGTGCATTTTGAGGTTTAGACTTCTAGCATTGAGTAGCATTACCTTCACATTTTGCATGCTTGTATTTGTTACGGTGGTGGTTTTGTCCTTTGAACCTTGCCTATAAATTTTGGTCTATATTGAAACATTGAATGCTGAAAACAGCGAACGATGTTTCATCGACACATTTTCAGCGAAAGCTGAAAATGTCGAAACCACAGAACAGCGATTTCTTACCTAGGGAAAGAAATCGCTGTTCCAACCAATAAAAAAAAATAAACATTAAACACTTCCAAACACATACACTAACCCTAATTGTACCCCCCCAAAAAAAACCAGTAAACAACTAAATACACATATGCACGTAACCCAATCATACATCTAAAGGCAAAAAAACAGTAAACATTTTAAAACATATGTATTTACCTTAACCCGCACCCTAACCCTAAGGTCAGTAACTCTTGCACATTTACATAAACAGTTCCAAACACATACACACTTACCTTAACCCTAATTCTACCCCCCCAAAACAAAAGTAAACAGCTGAAAACACATACACGCATAACTCAACCATACATCTAATGCAAAATAAAAAACAGTAAACACTTTCATACATATGCACTTGCCTTAACCCGTACCCTAACCCTAAGGTCAGTAACTGTTGTACATTCACACTCAGGAGCTATACCAGACAAGGGACCACACTACACTGCAGAACATGGCAAAGCAACAAAGTGGTCAAGCGACTTCTTTCACAGGGAAAGAATTTACTGAACAACCGCTTTGCTGTTTTTCCTGTTCGCTCTATATGTGTTGACGAAAACGCATTTGACAAAATGCATTTTCGTCGTTCTAATAGGAACCCACAAAAGGCACTATAGGGGTGGCAAGAGCTTTAGCAAGTAACCTGAATCCCAGGGGCAACAGGTGCAGACCATCTCTGGCAAAGCATCGTGGTTTGTCGATCATGTCATCCCAGGCAGACAGATACTGAATCCCCTTTGAATGATACCAGAAGCTTAGCCAATTGTTGAAGTCAATCATTTTGTCCTTATACTATGGTATCATTCTGGGCGAAGGAAGGATGCTACTCAGGGCTAGGGTCATACCTGCCTGGGCCACATTATCTGAGAGCTCTTCCATGTCTCTTTTCATGTAGTCCAGGGAGGTACGTCTCAAGTCATTCACTCCAACATGGACAATGACAGAGTCATATTTATACTTGTTGTGGAGTAACTTGAGTGCATGCGTTATGTGGAGGATCCTGGCACCCGACAGACAGCTAAATGTAATTTTCTCCTTGTTCAGCCTGGTGAGTGGAACAACAGTGTGCCGGACTATAGAGTCACCTATGATTAAAGTGTTGAGTACGTTGTCTTGCCTTAGGGGCTGTTGTTGGGTGGCACACTGGAGTTGTGAGCTATGTGTTACTTTGGTTGTGACTGGTGTTTGTTTGCTTTTCAACTTCAGAGGTCCTTGTTGCTTGGGCAGGTTAATGTTAAGGGCCTCTACATATGTGGGTTTAGTATTGCTATGTATGGGTGTTGATGGTGTGGATTTTGAAGGGCTATGTGTTGCTTGAGGCATAGTGCAGGTGTTAAACTTCTCCTCTTGACTGTCTAGCACAATCTTGGCTGGAGAGAGCTTTGCTTCCAGTTCGGCTATGTAAGTGCATCTCTCGCAGGTTGCAGTGTTGGGTGGTAGGAGGAGAAGGTTGTCTGTGTACTTGAGGCAATTGCTGCATTGCCACAGTATGCCCAGATTCACCAGGTGTACAGGAGAAATCACCGGAAGCTGACCCTTGGACATGCCTGTTTAGGTGCTTTTTTTGTAAAGTGCAAGAGCTGTTTTCCTTTACCTTTGCAAGCTATTTTGCAATTACAGGCTGTTTAGGGCCTACAATTAATTTTTCCTTATTAACAAGGATAGCTGAGTGCTTCTATCAGTTTAAGGCTTCCTAGTGCTTTGCAGCAGGTTCTAGAGCAAGTGCTAGTCACAGGGGTTCAGATTTTAGTCCTACTACTGAGAACCAGCTAGTTCTAAGGGAAATTTTGATGAGCAGACTTTCTAGCACCTGGAATGGTTTAATTGTAGCCCTGCGGTGCTGCACGATGGGAAAAACGTGCAAACACACGTGTTTTTAAGCCAGAAAGTTGAAAGGGATAGAAATCAGCCCAAAATTGGTTGATCTATATGTATATATATATATATATATATATATATATATATATATATATATATATATATATATATAGTGTATGTATGTAGGTCTAATTTTAAAGCTCAAAGTTTTGAAACTTTGAAAAAAAAAAAATATTTTTTTTTTATGTTCTTG